>NW_026912216.1:0-90000 GCF_963662255.1 Cinclus cinclus
CCTTGCTTCTATTGGTCCCCGTGCTGTAACAATCCATCCCTGGCCCTTTTACGACCCCTGGTGTCAAATGGGATCCTGGGATTATTAGCCTCCATTGGGTTACAATGGATCCTTGTTTCTCTTAACCTCTGTGGTGTCACAATGCATTCCAAGCCCTTTTCGGCCACTTGGTCTTACAATGAACCATTTGATTCTTGGCCTCCATTGTGGCATAATAGATCCTTGCTTCTATTGGTCCCCGTGCTGTAACAATCCATCCCTGGCCCTTTTTATACCCCCTGGTGCCACAAGGGATCATTAGATTGTTAGCCTGCATAGGGTCACAATGGTTCCTTGCTTCTCTTAACCTCTGTGGTGTCACAATGCATCCCATGACCTTTTAGGCCACTTGATGTCACAATGAATCATTTGATTCTTGACCTCCATGGTGGCATAATTGTACCAGGTTTTAATTGGGCCCCATGCTTTCACAATACATCCCTGCCCCTTTTAGGCCCATTGGTGTCACAAGGGATTATTAGATTGTTAGCCTGCATTGGGTCACAATGGATCCTTGCTTCTCTTAACCTCTGTGCTGTCACAATGCATCCCATGCCCTTTTAGGCCACTTGATGTCACAATGAATCATTTGAATCTTGGCCTCCATGGTGTCATAATGGTTCCTTGTTTCTATTGGGCCCCATGCTGTCACAATTCATCCCTGGCCCTTTTTATACCCCCTGGTGCCACAAGGGGTCATTAGATTGTTAGCCTGCATTGGGTCACAATGGTTCCTTGCTTCTCTTAACCTCTGTGCTGTCACAATGCATTCCAAGCCCTTTTAGGCCACTTGGTCTTACAATGAACCATTTGATTCTTTGCCTTCATGGTGTCATAATGGTTCCTTGCTTCCATAGGTCCCCATGCTGTCAGAGTCCATCCGTGGCCCTTTTTCGCCCCCTGGTGTCACAAGGGATTCTTAGATTGTTAGCCTGCATTGGGTAACAAAGGTTCCTTGGTTCTCTTAACCCCTGTGGTGTCACAATGCATCCCATGCCCTTTTAGGCCACTTGATGTCACAATGAATCATTTGATTCTTGGCCTCCATGGTGGCGTAATTGTACCAGGTTTTCATTGGGCCCCATGCTTTCACAATTCATCCCTGCCCCTTTTAGGCCCATTGGTGTCAAAAGGGATTATTAGATTGTTAGCCTCCATTGGGTCACAATGGATCCTTGCCTCTCTTACCCCCTGTGCTGTCACAATGCATCCCATGCCCTTTTAGGCCACTTGATGTCACAATGAATCATTTGATTCTTGGCCTCCATGGTGGCATAATAGATCCTTGCTTCTATTGGTCCCCGTGCTGTAACAATCCATCCCTGGCCCTTTTTATACCCCCCGGTGCCACAAGGGATTCTTAGATTGTTAGCCTGCATAGGGTCACAATGGTTCCTTGCTTCTCTTAACCTCTGTGCTGTCACAATGCATCCCATGCCCTTTTAGGCCACTTGATGTCACAATGAACCATTTGATTCTTGGCCTTCATGGTGTCATAATGGTTCCTTGCTTCTATAGGTCCCCATGCTGTCAGAGTTCATCCGTGGTCCTTTTGCGCCCCCTGGTGTCATAAGGGATTCTTAGATTGTTAGCCTGCATTGGGTTGCAATGGTGCCTTGCTTCTCTTAACCCCTGTGGTGTCACAATGCATCCCATGCCCTTTTAGGCCACTTGATGTCACAATGAATCATTTGATTCTTGGCCTCCATGGTGGCTTGATTGTACCATGTTTTCACTGGGCCCCATGCTTTCACAATACATCCCTGACCCTTTTAGGCCCATTGGTGTCAAAAGGGATCATTAGATTGTTAGCCTCAATTGGGTGACAATGGATCCTTGCTTCTCTTAACCCCTGTGCTGTCACAATGCATCCCATGCCCTTTTAGGCCACTTGATGTCACAATGAATCATTTGATTCTTGGCCTCCACGGTGGCATAATAGATCCTTGCTTCTATTGGTCCCCGTGCTGTAACAATCCATCCCTGGCCCTTTTTATACCCCCTGGTGCCACAAGGGATCATTAGATTGTTAGCCTGCATAAGGTCACAATGGTTCCTTGCTTCTCTTAACCTCTGTGGTGTCACAATGCATTCCAAGCCCTTTTAGGCCACTTGATGTCACAATGAATCATTTGATTCTTGGCCTCCATGGTGGCGAAATTGTACCAGGTTTTAATTGGGCCCCATGCTTTCACAATACATCCCTGCCCTTTTAGGCCCATTGGTGTCAAAAGGGATCATTAGATTGTTAGCCTCCATTGGGTCACAATGATTCCGTGCTTCTCTTAACCTGTGTGGTGTCACAATGCATCCCATGCTCTTTTAGGCCACTTGATGTCACAATGAATCATTTGATTCTTGGCCTCCATGGTGTCATAATGCTTCCTTGTTTCTATTGGGCCCCATGCTGTCACAATCCATCCCTGGCCCTTTTACGCCCCCTAGTGTCAAATAGGATCCTGGGATTATTAGCCTCCATTGGGTTACAATGGATCCTAGTTTCTCTTAACCTCTGTGGTGTCACAATGCATTCCAAGCCCTTTTCGGCCACTTGGTCTTACAATGAACCATTTGATTCTTGGCTTCCACGGTGGCATAATAGATCCTTGCTTCTATTGGTCCCCGTGCTGTAACAATCCATCCCTGGCCCTTTTTATACCCCCTGGTGCCACAAGGGATCATTAGATTGTTAGCCTGCATAGGGTCACAATGGTTCCTTGCTTCTCTTAACCTCTGTGGTGTCTCAATGGATCCCATGCCCTTTTAGGCCACTTGATGTCACAATGAATCATTTGATTCTTGACCTCCATGGTGGCATAATTGTACCAGGTTTTACTTGGGCCCCATGCTGTCACAATTCATCCCTGCCCCTTTTAGGCCCTTTGGTGTCACAAGGGATCATTAGATTGTTAGCCTGCATTGGGTCACAATGGTTCCTTGCTTCTCTTAACCCCTGTGGTGTCACAATGCATCCCATGCCCTTTTAGGCCACTTGATGTCACAATGAATCATTTGATTCTTGGCCTCCACGGTGGCATAATAGATCCTTGCTTCTATTGGTCCCCGTGCTGTAACAATCCATCCCCTTGCACTTTTACGCCCCCTGGTGCCACAAGGGATCATTAGATTGTTAGCCTGCATAGGGTCACAATGGTTCCTTGCTTCTCTTAACCTCTGTGGTGTCACAATGCATTCCAAGCCCTTTTAGGCCACTTGATGTCACAATGAATCATTTGATTCTTGGCCTTCATGGTGGCATAATGGTTCCTTGCTTCTATAGGTCGCCATGCTGTCAGAGTTCATCCGTGGTCCTTTTGCGCCCCCTGGTGTCAAAAGGGATTCTTAGATTGTTAGCCTGCATTGGGTCACAATGGTTCCTTGCTTCTCTTAACCTCTGTGCTGTCACAATGCATTCCAAGCCCTTTTAGACCGCTTGGTCTTACAATGAACCATTTGATCTTGGTCTTCATGGTGTCATAACGGTTCCTTGATTCTATAGGTCCCCATGCTGTCAGAGTTCATCCGTGGTCCTTTTGAGCCCCCTGGTGTCAAAAGGGATTCTTAGATTGTTAGCCTACATTGGGTCACAATGGTTCCTTGCTTCTCTTAACCCCTGTGGTGTCACAATGCATCCCATGCCCTTTTAGGCCACTTGATGTCACAATGAATCATTTGATTCTTGGCCTCCATGATGGCACAATTGTACCAGGTTTTAATAGGGCCCCATGCTTCACAATACATCCCTGACCCTTTTAGGCCCATTGGTGTCAAAAGGGATCCTTAGATTGTTAGCCTCAATTGGGTGACAATGGATCCTTGCTTCTCTTAACCCCTGTGGTGTCACAATGCATCCCATGCCCTTTTAGGCCACTTGATGTCACAATGAATCATTTGATTCTTGGCCTCCACGGTGGCATAATAGATCCTTGCTTCTATTGGTCCCCGTGCTGTAACAATCCATCCCTGGCCCTTTTTATACCCCCTGGTGCCACAAGGGATCATTAGATTGTTAGCCTGCATAGGGTCACAATGGTTCCTTCCTTCTCTTAACCTCTGTGGCGTCACAATGCATTCCAGGCCCTTTTAGGCCACTTGATGACACAATGAACCATTTGATTCTTGGCCTTCATGGTGTCATAATGGTTCCTTGCTTCTATAGCTCCCCATGCTGTCAGAGTTCATCCGTGGTCATTTTGCGCCCCCTTGAGCCACAAGGGATCATTAGATTGTTAGCCTGCATTGGGTCACAATGGTTCCTTGCTTCTCTTAACCTCTGTGGTGTCACAATGCATTCCAAGCCCTTTTAGGCCACTTGGTCTTACAATGAACCATTTGATTCTTGGCCTTCATGGTGTCATAATAGATCCTTGCTTCTATTGGTCCCCGTGCTGTAACAATCCATCCCTGGCCCTTTTAGGCCCTTTGGTGTCACAAGGGATCATTAGATTGTTAGCCTGCATTGGGTCACAATGGTTCCTTGCTTCTCTTAACCCCTGTGGTGTCACAATGCATCCCATGCCCTTTTAGGCCACTTGATGTCACAATGAATCATTTGATTCTTGGCCTCCATGGTGGCGTAATTGTACCAGGTTTTAATTGGGCCCCATGCTTTCACAATACATCCCTGCCCCTTTTAGGCCCATTGGTGTCACAAGGGATCATTAGATTGTTAGCCTGCATTGGGTCACAATGGATCCTTGCTTCTCTTAACCCCTGTGCTGTCACAATGCATCCCATGCCCTTTTAGGCCACTTGATGTCACAATGAATTATTTGATTCTTGGCCTCCATGGTGGCATAATAGATCCTTGCTTCTATTGGTCCCCGTGCTGTAACAATCCATCCCTGGCCCTTTTAGGCCCATTGGTGTCACTAGGGATCATTAGATTGTTAGCCTGCAATGGGTCACAATGGTTCCTTGCTTCTCTTAACCTCTGTGGTGTCACAATGCATTCCAAGCCCTTTTAGGCCACTTGATGTCACAATGAACCATTTGATTCTTGGCCTTCATGGTGTCATAATGGTTCCTTGCTTCCATAGGTCCCCATGCTGTCAGAGTCCATCCGTGGTCCTTTTGCGCCCCCTGGTGTCACAAGGGATTCTTAGATTGTTAGCCTGCATTGGGTAACAATGGTTCCTTGCTTCTCTTAACCCCTGTGGTGTCACAATGCATCCCATGCCCTTTTAGGCCACTTGATGTCACAATGAATCATTTGATTCTTGGCCTCCATGTTGGCTTGATTGTACCATGTTTTCACTGGGCCCCATGCTTTCACAATATATCCCTGACCCTTTTAGGCCCATTGGTGTCAAAAGGGATTATTAGATTGTTAGCCTCCATTGGGTCACAATGGATCCTTGCCTCTCTTAACCCCTGTGCTGTCACAATGCATCCCATGCCCTTTTAGGCCACTTGATGTCACAATGAATCATTTGATTCTTGGCCTCCACGGTGGCATAATAGATCCTTGCTTCTATTGGTCCCCGTGCTGTAACAATCCATCCCTGGCCCTTTTTATATCCCCTGGTGCCACAAGGGATCATTAGATTGTTAGCCTGCATTGGGTCACAATGGTTCCTTGCTTCTCTTCACCTCTGTGCTGTCACAATGCATTCCAAGCCCTTTTAGGCCACTTGGTCTTACAATGAACCATTTGATTCTTGGCCTTCATGGTGTCATAATGGTTCCTTGCTTCTATAGGTCCCCATGATGTCAGAGTTCATCCATGGTCCTTTTTCGCCCCCTGGTGTCAAAAGGGATTCTTGGATTGTTAGCCTTCATTGGGTTACAATGGTGCCTTGCTTCTCTTAACCCCTGTGCTGTCACAATGCATCCCATGCCCTTTTAGGCCACTTGATGTCACAATGAATCATTTGATTCTTGGCCTCCATGGTGGCATAATTGTACCAGGTTTTACTGGGGCCCCATGCTTTCACAATACATCCCTGGCCCTTTTAGGCCCATTGGTGTCACAAGGGATCATTAGATTGTTAGCCTGCATTGGGTCACAATGGTTCCTTGCTTCTCTTAACCTCTGTGGTGTCACAATGCATTCCAAGCCCTTTTAGACCACTTGGTCTGACAATGAACCATTTGATTCTTGGCCTTCATGGTGTCATAATGGTTCCTTGCTTCTATAGGTCCCCATGCTGTCAAGGTTCATCCGTGGTCGTTTTGCGCCCCCTGGTGTCAAAAGGGATTCTTAGATTGTTAGCCTGCATCGGGTCACAATGGTTCCTTGTTTCTCTTAACCCCTGTGCTGTCACAATGCATCCCATGCCCTTTTAGGCCACTTGATGTCACAATGAATCATTTGATTCTTGGCATCCATGGTGGCGAAATTGTACCAGGTTTTAACTGGGCCCCATGCTTTCACAATACATCCCTGCCCTTTTAGTCCCATTGGTGTCAAAAGGGATCATTAGATTGTTAGCCTCCATTGGGTCACAATGGATCCCTGCTTCTCTTAACCCATGTGGTGTCACAATGCATCCCATGCCCTTTTAGGCCACTTGATGTCACAATGAATTATTTGATTCTTGGCCTCCATGGTGGCATAATAGATCCTTGCTTCTATTGGTCCCCGTGCTGTAACAATCCATCCCTGGCCCTTTTTATACCCCCTGGTGTCACAAGGGATCATTAGATTGTTAGCCTGCATTGGGTCACAATGGTTCCTTGCTTCTCTTAACCTCTGTGGTGTCACAATGCATCCCATGCCCTTTTAGGCCACTTGATGTCACAATGAATCATTTGATTCTTGGCCTCCATGTTGGCTTGATTGTACCATGTTTTCACTGGGCCCCATGCTTTCACAATACATCCCTGACCCTTTTAGGCCCATTGGTGTCAAAAGGGATCCTTACATTGTTAGCCTCAATTGGGTGACAATGGATCCTTGCTTCTCTTAACCCCTGTGCTGTCACAATGCATCCCATGCCCTTTTAGGCCACTTGATGTCACAATGAATCATTTGATTCTTGGCCTCCACGGTGGCATAATAGATCCTTGCTTCTATTGGTCCCCGTGCTGTAACAATCCATCCCTGGCCCTTTTTATACCCCCTGGTGCCACAAGGGATCATTAGATTGTTAGCCTGCATAGGGTCACAATGGTTCCTTCCTTCTATTAACCTCTGTGGTGTCACAATGCATTCCAAGCCCTTTTAGGCCACTTGATGTCACAATGAACCATTTGATTCTTGGCCTTCATGGTGTCATAATGGTTCCTTGCTTCTATAGCTCCCCATGCTGTCAGAGTTCATCCGTGGTCATTTTGCGCCCCCTTGTGCCACAAGGGATTCTTAGATTGTTAGCCTGCATTGGGTCACAATGGTTCCTTGCTTCTCTTAACCCCGGTGGTGTCACAATGCATCCCATGCCCTTTTAGGCCACTTGATGTCACAATGAATCATTTGATTCTTGGCCTCCATGGTGGCGAAATTGTACCAGGTTTTAATTGAGCCCCATGCTTTCACAATACATCCCTGCCCTTTTAGGCCCATTGGTGTCAAAAGGGATCATTAGATTGTTAGCCTCCATTGGGTCACAATGGATCCTTGCTTCTCTTAACCCCTGTGCTGTCACAATGCATCCCATGCCCTTTTAGGCCACTTGATGTCACAATGAATTATTTGATTCTTGGCCTCCATTGTGGCATAATAGATCCTTGCTTCTATTGGTCCCCGTGCTGTAACAATCCATCCCTGGCCCTTTTTATACCCCCTGGTGTCACAAGGGATCATTAGATTGTTAGCCTGCATTGGGTCACAATGATTCCTTGCTTCTCTTAACCTCTGTGGTGTCACAATGCATTCCAAGCCCTTTTAGGCCACTTGGTCTTACAATGAACCATTTGATTCTTGGCCTTCATGGTGTCATAATGGTTCCTTGCTTCTATAGGTCCCCATGCTGTCAGAGTTCATCCGTGGTCCTTTTGCGCCACCTGGTTTCAAAAGGGATTCTTAGATTGTTAGCCTGCATTGGGTCACAATGGTTCCTTGCTTCTCTTAACCCCTGTGGTGTCACAATGCATCCCATGCCCTTTTAGGCCACTTGATGTCACAATGAATCATTTGATTCTTGGCCTCCATGGTGGCATAATTGTACCAGGTTTTACTGGGGCCCCATGCTTTCACAAATCATCCCTGCCCCTTTTAGGCCCATTGGTGTCACAAGGGATCATTAGATTGTTAGCCTGCATTGGGTCACAATGGTTCCTTGCTTCTCTTAACCTCTGTGGTGTCACAATGCATCCCATGCCCTTTTAGGCCACTTGATGTCACAATGAATCATTTGCTTCTTGGCCTCCATGGTGTCATAATGGTTCCTTGTTTCTATTGGGCCCCATGCTGTCACAAATCATCCCTGGCCCTTTTACGCCCCCTGGTGTCAAATGGGATCCTGGGATTATTAGCCTACATTGGGTCACAATGGATCCTTGCTTCTCTTAACCCCTGTGGTGTCACAATGCATCCCATGCCCTTTTAGGCCACTTGATGTCACAATGAATCATTTGATTCTTGGCCTCCACGGTGGCATAATAGATCCTTGCTTCTATTGGTCCCCGTGCTGTAACAATCCTTCCCTGGCCCTTTTACGCCCCCTGGTGTCAAATAGGATCCTGGGATTATTAGCCTCCATTGGGTTACAATGGATCCTTGTTTCTCTTAACCTCTGTGGTGTCACAATGCATTCCAAGCCCTTTTCGGCCACTTGGTCTTACAATGAACCATTTGATTCTTGGCTTCCACGGTGGCATAATAGATCCTTGCTTCTATTGGTCCCCGTGCTGTAACAATCCATCCCTGGCCCTTTTTATACCCCCTGGTGCCACAAGGGATCATTAGATTGTTAGCCTGCATAGGGTCACAATGGTTCCTTTCTTCTCTTAACCTCTGTGGTGTCACAATGGATCCCATGCCCTTTTAGGCCACTTGATGTCACAATGAATCATTTGATTCTTGACCTCCATGGTGGCATAATTGTACCAGGTTTTACTTGGGCCCCATGCTGTCACAATTCATCCCTGCCCCTTTTAGGCCCATTGGTGTCACAAGGGATCATTAGATTGTTAGCCTGCATTGGGTCACAATGGTTCCTTGCTTCTCTTAACCCCTGTGGTGTCACAATGCATCCCATGCCCTTTTAGGCCACTTGATGTCACAATGAATCATTTGATTCTTGGCCTCCACGGTGGCATAATAGATCCTTGCTTCTATTGGTCCCCGTGCTGTAACAATCCATCCCTTGCCCTTTTACGCCCCCTGGTGCCACAAGGGATCATTAGATTGTTAGCCTGCATAGGGTCACAATGGTTCCTTGCTTCTCTTAACCTCTGTGTTGTCACAATGCATTCCAAGCCCTTTTAGGCCACTTGATGTCACAATGAATCATTTGATTCTTGGCCTTCATGGTGGCATAATGGTTCCTTGCTTCTATAGGTCGCCATGCTGTCAGAGTTCATCCGTGGTCCTTTTGCGCCCCCTGGTGTCAAAAGGGATTCTTAGATTGTTAGCCTGCATTGGGTCACAATGGTTCCTTGCTTCTCTTAACCTCTGTGCTGTCACAATGCATTCCAAGCCCTTTTAGACCGCTTGGTCTTACAATGAACCATTTGATCTTGGTCTTCATGGTGTCATAACGGTTCCTTGATTCTATAGGTCCCCATGCTGTCAGAGTTCATCCGTGGTCCTTTTGCGCCCCCTGGTGTCAAAAGGGATTCTTAGATTGTTAGCCTACATTGGGTCACAATGCTTCCTTGGTTCTCTTAACCCCTGTGGTGTCACAATGCATCCCATGCCCTTTTAGGCCACTTGATGTCACAATGAATCATTTGATTCTTGGCCTCCATGATGGCACAATTGTACCAGGTTTTAATAGGGCCCCATGCTTTCACAATACATCCCTGACCCTTTTAGGCCCATTGGTGTCAAAAGGGATCCTTAGATTGTTAGCCTCAATTGGGTGACAATGGATCCTTGCTTCTCTTAACCCCTGTGGTGTCACAATGCATCCCATGCCCTTTTAGGCCACTTGATGTCACAATGAATCATTTGATTCTTGGCCTCCACGGTGGCATAATAGATCCTTGCTTCTATTGGTCCCCGTGCTGTAACAATCCATCCCTGGCCCTTTTTACACCCCCTGGTGCCACAAGGGATCATTAGATTGTTAGCCTGCATAGGGTCACAATGGTTCCTTCCTTCTCTTAACCTCTGTGGTGTCACAATGCATTCCAGGCCCTTTTAGGCCACTTGATGACACAATGAACCATTTGATTCTTGGCCTTCATGGTGTCATAATGGTTCCTTGCTTCTATAGCTCCCCATGCTGTCAGAGTACATCCGTGGTCATTTTGCGCCCCCTTGTGCCACAAGGGATTCTTAGATTGTTAGCCTGCATTGGGTCACAATGGTTCCTTGCTTCTCTTAACCTCTGTGGTGTCACAATGCATTCCAAGCCCTTTTAGGCCACTTGGTCTTACAATGAACCATTTGATTCTTGGCCTTCATGGTGTCATAATGGTTCCTTGCTTCTATAGGTCCCCATGCTGTCAGAGTTCATCCGTGGTCCTTTTGCGCCACCTGGTTTCAAAAGGGATTCTTAGATTGTTAGCCTGCATTGGGTCACAATGGTTCCTTGCTTCTCTTAACCCCTGTGGTGTCACAATGCATCCCATGCCCTTTTAGGCCACTTGATGTCACAATGAATCATTTGATTCTTGGCCTCCATGGTGGCATAATTGTACCAGGTTTTACTGGGGCCCCATGCTTTCACAAATCATCCCTGCCCCTTTTAGGCCCATTGGTGTCACAAGGGATCATTAGATTGTTAGCCTGCATTGGGTCACAATGGTTCCTTGCTTCTCTTAACCTCTGTGGTGTCACAATGCATCCCATGCCCTTTTAGGCCACTTGATGTCACAATGAATCATTTGCTTCTTGGCCTCCATGGTGTCATAATGGTTCCTTGTTTCTATTGGGCCCCATGCTGTCACAAATCATCCCTGGCCCTTTTACGCCCCCTGGTGTCAAATGGGATCCTGGGATTATTAGCCTACATTGGGTCACAATGGATCCTTGCTTCTCTTAACCCCTGTGGTGTCACAATGCATCCCATGCCCTTTTAGGCCACTTGATGTCACAATGAATCATTTGATTCTTGGCCTCCACGGTGGCATAATAGATCCTTGCTTCTATTGGTCCCCGTGCTGTAACAATCCTTCCCTGGCCCTTTTACGCCCCCTGGTGTCAAATAGGATCCTGGGATTATTAGCCTCCATTGGGTTACAATGGATCCTTGTTTCTCTTAACCTCTGTGGTGTCACAATGCATTCCAAGCCCTTTTCGGCCACTTGGTCTTACAATGAACCATTTGATTCTTGGCTTCCACGGTGGCATAATAGATCCTTGCTTCTATTGGTCCCCGTGCTGTAACAATCCATCCCTGGCCCTTTTTATACCCCCTGGTGCCACAAGGGATCATTAGATTGTTAGCCTGCATAGGGTCACAATGGTTCCTTTCTTCTCTTAACCTCTGTGGTGTCACAATGGATCCCATGCCCTTTTAGGCCACTTGATGTCACAATGAATCATTTGATTCTTGACCTCCATGGTGGCATAATTGTACCAGGTTTTACTTGGGCCCCATGCTGTCACAATTCATCCCTGCCCCTTTTAGGCCCATTGGTGTCACAAGGGATCATTAGATTGTTAGCCTGCATTGGGTCACAATGGTTCCTTGCTTCTCTTAACCCCTGTGGTGTCACAATGCATCCCATGCCCTTTTAGGCCACTTGATGTCACAATGAATCATTTGATTCTTGGCCTCCACGGTGGCATAATAGATCCTTGCTTCTATTGGTCCCCGTGCTGTAACAATCCATCCCTTGCCCTTTTACGCCCCCTGGTGCCACAAGGGATCATTAGATTGTTAGCCTGCATAGGGTCACAATGGTTCCTTGCTTCTCTTAACCTCTGTGTTGTCACAATGCATTCCAAGCCCTTTTAGGCCACTTGATGTCACAATGAATCATTTGATTCTTGGCCTTCATGGTGGCATAATGGTTCCTTGCTTCTATAGGTCGCCATGCTGTCAGAGTTCATCCGTGGTCCTTTTGCGCCCCCTGGTGTCAAAAGGGATTCTTAGATTGTTAGCCTGCATTGGGTCACAATGGTTCCTTGCTTCTCTTAACCTCTGTGCTGTCACAATGCATTCCAAGCCCTTTTAGACCGCTTGGTCTTACAATGAACCATTTGATCTTGGTCTTCATGGTGTCATAACGGTTCCTTGATTCTATAGGTCCCCATGCTGTCAGAGTTCATCCGTGGTCCTTTTGCGCCCCCTGGTGTCAAAAGGGATTCTTAGATTGTTAGCCTACATTGGGTCACAATGCTTCCTTGGTTCTCTTAACCCCTGTGGTGTCACAATGCATCCCATGCCCTTTTAGGCCACTTGATGTCACAATGAATCATTTGATTCTTGGCCTCCATGATGGCACAATTGTACCAGGTTTTAATAGGGCCCCATGCTTTCACAATACATCCCTGACCCTTTTAGGCCCATTGGTGTCAAAAGGGATCCTTAGATTGTTAGCCTCAATTGGGTGACAATGGATCCTTGCTTCTCTTAACCCCTGTGGTGTCACAATGCATCCCATGCCCTTTTAGGCCACTTGATGTCACAATGAATCATTTGATTCTTGGCCTCCACGGTGGCATAATAGATCCTTGCTTCTATTGGTCCCCGTGCTGTAACAATCCATCCCTGGCCCTTTTTACACCCCCTGGTGCCACAAGGGATCATTAGATTGTTAGCCTGCATAGGGTCACAATGGTTCCTTCCTTCTCTTAACCTCTGTGGTGTCACAATGCATTCCAGGCCCTTTTAGGCCACTTGATGACACAATGAACCATTTGATTCTTGGCCTTCATGGTGTCATAATGGTTCCTTGCTTCTATAGCTCCCCATGCTGTCAGAGTACATCCGTGGTCATTTTGCGCCCCCTTGTGCCACAAGGGATTCTTAGATTGTTAGCCTGCATTGGGTCACAATGGTTCCTTGCTTCTCTTAACCTCTGTGGTGTCACAATGCATTCCAAGCCCTTTTAGGCCACTTGGTCTTACAATGAACCATTTGATTCTTGGCCTCCACGGTGTCATAATAGATCCTTGCTTCTATTGGTCCCCGTGCTGTAACAATCCATCCCTGGCCCTTTTTATACCCCCTGGTGCCACAAGGGATCATTAGATTGTTAGCCTGCATAGGGTCACAATGGTTCCTTGCTTCTCTTAACCTCTGTGGTGTCACAATGGATCCCATGGCCTTTTAGGCCACTTGATGTCACAATGAATCATTTGATTCTTGACCTCCATGGTGGCATAATTGTACCAGGTTTTACTTGGGCCCCATGCTGTCACAATTCATCCCTGCCCCTTTTAGGCCCATTGGTGTCACAAGGGATCATTAGATGGTTAGCCTGCATTGGGTCACAATGGTTCCTTGCTTCTCTTTACCCCTGTGGTGTCACAATGCATCCCATGCCCTTTTAGGCCACTTGATGTCACAATGAATCATTTGATTCTTGGCCTCCACGGTGGCATAATAGATCCTTGCTTCTATTGGTCCCCGTGCTGTAACAATCCATCCCTTGCCCTTTTACGCCCCCTTGTGCCACAAGGGATCATTAGATTGTTAGCCTGCATAGGGTCACAATGGTTCCTTGCTTCTCTTAACCTCTGTGGTGTCACAATGCATTCCAAGCCCTTTTAGGCCACTTGATGTCACAATGAATCATTTGATTCTTGGCCTTCATGGTGGCATAATGGTTCCTTGCTTCTATAGGTCGCCATGCTGTCAGAGTTCATCCGTGGTCCTTTTGCGCCCCCTGGTGTCAAGAAGGATTCTTAGATTGTTAGCCTGCATTGGGTCACAATGGTTCCTTGCTTCTCTTAACCTCTGTGCTGTCACAATGCATTCCAAGCCCTTTTAGACCGCTTGGTCTTACAATGAACCATTTGATCTTGGTCTTCATGGTGTCATAACGGTTCCTTGATTCTATAGGTCCCCATGCTGTCAGAGTTCATCCGTGGTCCTTTTGCGCCCCCTGGTGTCAAAAGGGATTCTTAGATTGTTAGCCTACATTGGGTCACAATGCTTCCTTGGTTCTCTTAACCGCTGTGGTGTCACAATGCATCCCATGCCCTTTTAGGCCACTTGATGTCACAATGAATCATTTGATTCTTGGCCTTCATGGTGTCATAATGGTTCCTTGCTTCTATAGGAACCCATGCTGTCAGAGTCCATCCGTGGTCCTTTTGCGCCCCCTGGTGTCACAAGGGATTCTTAGATTGTTAGCCTGCATTGGGTAACAATGGTTCCTTGCTTCTCTTAACCCCTGTGGTGTCACAATGCATCCCATGCCCTTTTAGGCCACTTGATGTCACAATGAATCATTTGATTCTTGGCCTCCATGGTGGCTTGATTGTACCATGTTTTCACTGGGCCCCATGCTTTCACAATACATCCCTGACCCTTTTAGGCCCATTGGTGTCAAAAGGGATTATTAGATTGTTAGCCTCCATTGGGTCACAATGGATCCTTGCTTCTCTTAACCCCTGTGCTGTCACAATGCATCCCATGCCCTTTTAGGCCACATGATGTCACAATGAATTATTTGATTCTTGGCCTCCATGGTGGCATAATAGATCCTTGCTTCTATTGGTCCCCGTGCTGTAACAATTCATCCCTGGACCTTTTACGCCCCCTGGTGCCACAAGGGATCATTAGATTGTTAGCCTGAATAGGGTCACAATGGTTCCTTGCTTCTCTTAACCTCTGTGTTGTCACAATGCATTCCAAGCCCTTTTAGGCCACTTGATGTCACAATGAATCATTTGATTCTTGGCCTTCATGGTGTCATAATGGTTCCTTGCTTCTATAGGTCGCCATGCTGTCAGAGTTCATCCGTGGTCCTTTTGCGCCCCCTGGTGTCAAGAAGGATTCTTAGATTGTTAGCCTGCATTGGGTCACAATGGTTCCTTGCTTCTCTTAACCTCTGTGCTGTCACAATGCATTCCAAGCCCTTTTAGACCGCTTGGTCTTACAATGAACCATTTGATCTTGGTCTTCATGGTGTCATAACGGTTCCTTGATTCTATAGGTCCCCATGCTGTCAGAGTTCATCCGTGGTCCTTTTGCGCCCCCTGGTGTCAAAAGGGATTCTTAGATTGTTAGCCTACATTGGGTCACAATGGTTCCTTGCTTCTCTTAACCCCTGTGGTGTCACAATGCATCCCATGCCCTTTTAGGCCACTTGATGTCACAATGAATCATTTGATTCTTGGCCTTCATGGTGTCATAATGGTTCCTTGCTGCTATAGGTCCCCATGCTGTCAGAGTCCATCCGTGGTCCTTTTGCGCCCCCTGGTGTCACAAGGGATTCTTAGATTGTTAGCCTGCATTGGGTAACAATGGTTCCTTGCTTCTCTTAACCCCTGTGGTGTCACAATGCATCCCATGCCCTTTTAGGCCACTTGATGTCACAATGAATCATTTGATTCTTGGCCTCCATGGTGGCTTGATTGTACCATGTTTTCACTGGGCCCCATGCTTTCACAATACATCCCTGACCCTTTTAGGCCCATTGGTGTCAAAAGGGATTATTAGATTGTTAGCCTCCATTGGGTCACAATGGATCCTTGCTTCTCTTAACCCCTGTGCTGTCACAATGCATCCCATGCCCTTTTAGGCCACTTGATGTCACAATGAATCATTTGATTCTTGGCCTCCACGGTGGCATAATAGATCCTTGCTTCTATTGGTCCCCGTGCTGTAACAATCCATCCCTGGCCCTTTTTATACCCCCTGGTGCCACAAGGGATCATTTGATTGTTAGCCTGCATTGGGTCACAATGGTTCCTTGCTTCTCTTAACCTCTGTGCTGTCTCAATGCATTCCAAGCCCTTTTAGGCCACTTGGTCTTACAATGAACCATTTGATTCTTGGCCTTCATGGTGTCATAATGGTTCCTTGCTTCTATAGGTCCCCATGATGTCAGAGTTCATCCATGGTCCTTTTTCGCCCCCTGGTGTCAAAAGGGATTCTTAGATTGTTAGCCTTCATTGGGTTACAATGGTGCCTTGCTTCTCTTAACCCCTGTGGTGTCACAATGCATCCCATGCCCTTTTAGGCCACTTGATGTCACAATGAATCATTTGATTCTTGGCCTCCATGGTGGCTTAATTGTACCAGGTTTTACTGGGGCCCCATGCTTTCACAATACATCCCTGGCCCTTTTAGGCCCATTGGTGTCACAAGGGATCATTAGATTGTTAGCCTGCATTGGGTCACAATGGTTCCTTGCTTCTCTTAACCTCTGTGGTGTCACAATGCATTCCAAGCCCTTTTAGGCCACTTGGTCTTACAATGAACCATTTGATTCTTGGCCTTCATGGTGTCATAATGGTTCCTTGCTTCTATAGGTCCCCATGCTGTCAAGGTTCATCCGTGGTCATTTTGCGCCCCCTGGTGTCCAAAGGGATTCTTAGATTGTTAGCCTGCATCGGGTCACAATGGTTCCTTGTTTCTCTTAACCCCTGTGCTGTCACAATGCATCCCATGCCCTTTTAGGCCACTTGATGTCACAATGAATCATTTGATTCTTGGCCTCCATGGTGGCGAAATTGTACCAGGTTTTAACTGGGCCCCATGCTTTCACAATACATCCCTGCCCTTTTAGGCCCATTGGTGTCAAAAGGGATTATTAGAGTGTTAGCCTCCATTGGGTCACAATGGATCCTTGCTTCTCTTAACCCATGTGGTGTCACAATGCATCCCATGCCCTTTTAGGCCACTTGATGTCACAATGAATTATTTGATTCTTGGCCTCCATGGTGGCATAATAGATCCTTGCTTCTATTGGTCACCGTGCTGTAACAATCCATCCCTGGCCCTTTTTATACCCCCTGGTGTCACAAGGGATCATTAGATTGTTAGCCTGCATTGGGTCACAATGGTTCCTTGCTTCTCTTAACCTCTGTGGTGTCACAATGCATCCCATGCCCTTTTAGGCCACTTGTTGTCACAATGAATCATTTGATTCTTGGCCTCCATTGTGGCATAATAGATCCTTGCTTCTATTGGTCCCCGTGCTGTAACAATCCATCCCTGGCGCTTTTTATACCCCCCGGTGCCACAAGGGATCATTAGATTGTTAGCCTGCATTGGGTCACAATGGTTCCTTGCTTCTCTTAACCTCTGTGGTGTCACAATGCATTCCAAGCCCTTTTAGGCCACTTGATGTCACAATGAACCATTTGATTCTTGGCCTTCATGGTGTCATAATGGTTCCTTGCTTCTATTGGTCCCCATGCTGTCAGAGTTCATCCGTGGTCCTTTTGCGCCCCCTGGTGTCAAAAGGGATTCTTAGATTGTTAGCCTGCATTGGGTCACAATGGTGCCTTGCTTCTCTTAACCCCTGTGGTGTCACAATGCATCCCATGCCCTTTTAGGCCACTTGATGTCACAATGAATCATTTGATTCTTGGCCTCCATGTTGGCTTGATTGTACCATGTTTTCACTGGGCCCCATGCTTTCACAATACATCCCTGACCCTTTTAGGCCCATTGGTGTCAAAAGGGATCCTTAGATTGTTAGCCTCAATTGGGTGACAATGGATCCTTGCTTCTCTTAACCCCTGTGGTGTCACAATGCATCCCATGCCCTTTTAGGCCACTTGATGTCACAATGAATCATTTGATTCTTGGCCTCCACGGTGGCATAATAGATCCTTGCTTCTATTGGTCCCCGTGCTGTAACAATCCATCCCTTGCCCTTTTACGCCCCCTTGTGCCACAAGGGATCATTAGATTGTTAGCCTGCATAGGGTCACAATGGTTCCTTGATTCTCTTAACCTCTGTGGTGTCACAATGCATTCCAAGCCCTTTTAGGCCACTTGATGTCACAATGAATCATTTGATTCTTGGCCTTCATGGTGGCATAATGGTTCCTTGCTTCTATAGGTCGCCATGCTGTCAGAGTTCATCCGTGGTCCTTTTGCGCCCCCTGGTGTCAAGAAGGATTCTTAGATTGTTAGCCTGCATTGGGTCACAATGGTTCCTTGCTTCTCTTAACCTCTGTGCTGTCACAATGCATTCCAAGCCCTTTTAGACCGCTTGGTCTTACAATGAACCATTTGATCTTGGTCTTCATGGTGTCATAACGGTTCCTTGATTCTATAGGTCCCCATGCTGTCAGAGTTCATCCGTGGTCCTTTTGCGCCCCCTGGTGTCAAAAGGGATTCTTAGATTGTTAGCCTACATTGGGTCACAATGGTTCCTTGCTTCTCTTAACCCCTGTGGTGTCACAATGCATCCCATGCCCTTTTAGGCCACTTGATGTCACAATGAATCATTTGATTCTTGGCCTCCATGGTGGCTTGATTGTACCATGTTTTCACTGGGCCCCATGCTTTCACAATACATCCCTGACCCTTTTAGGCCCATTGGTGTCAAAAGGGATTATTAGATTGTTAGCCTCCATTGGGTCACAATGGATCCTTGCTTCTCTTAACCCCTGTGCTGTCACAATGCATCCCATGCCCTTTTAGGCCACATGATGTCACAATGAATTATTTGATTCTTGGCCTCCATGGTGGCATAATAGATCCTTGCTTCTATTGGTCCCCGTGCTGTAACAATTCATCCCTGGACCTTTTACGCCCCCTGGTGCCACAAGGGATCATTAGATTGTTAGCCTGCATAGGGTCACAATGGTTCCTTGCTTCTCTTAACCTCTGTGTTGTCACAATGCATTCCAAGCCCTTTTAGGCCACTTGATGTCACAATGAATCATTTGATTCTTGGCCTTCATGGTGTCATAATGGTTCCTTGCTTCTATAGGTCGCCATGCTGTCAGAGTTCATCCGTGGTCCTTTTGCGCCCCCTGGTGTCAAGAAGGATTCTTAGATTGTTAGCCTGCATTGGGTCACAATGGTTCCTTGCTTCTCTTAACCTCTGTGCTGTCACAATGCATTCCAAGCCCTTTTAGACCGCTTGGTCTTACAATGAACCATTTGATCTTGGTCTTCATGGTGTCATAACGGTTCCTTGATTCTATAGGTCGCCATGCTGTCAGAGTTCATCCGTGGTCCTTTTGCGCCCCCTGGTGTCAAGAAGGATTCTTAGATTGTTAGCCTACATTGGGTCACAATGGTTCCTTGCTTCTCTTAACCCCTGTGGTGTCACAATGCATCCCATGCCCTTTTAGGCCACTTGATGTCACAATGAATCATTTGATTCTTGGCCTCCATGGTGGCGAAATTGTAACAGGTTTTAATTGAGCCCCATGCTTTCACAATACATCCCTGCCCTTTTAGGCCCATTGGTGTCAAAAGGGATCATTAGATTGTTAGCCTCCATTGGGTCACAATGGATCCTTGCTTCTCTTAACCCCTGTGCTGTCACAATGCATCCCATGCCCTTTTAGGCCACTTGATGTCACAATGAATTATTTGATTCTTGGCCTCCATTGTGGCATAATAGATCCTTGCTTCTATTGGTCCCCGTGCTGTAACAATCCATCCCTGGCCCTTTTTATACCCCCTGGTGTCACAAGGGATCATTAGATTGTTAGCCTGCATTGGGTCACAATGATTCCTTGCTTCTCTTAACCTCTGTGGTGTCACAATGCATTCCAAGCCCTTTTAGGCCACTTGGTCTTACAATGAACCATTTGATTCTTGGCCTTCATGGTGTCATAATGGTTCCTTGCTTCTATAGGTCCCCATGCTGTCAGAGTTCATCCGTGGTCCTTTTGCGCCACCTGGTTTCAAAAGGGATTCTTAGATTGTTAGCCTGCATTGGGTCACAATGGTTCCTTGCTTCTCTTAACCCCTGTGGTGTCACAATGCATCCCATGCCCTTTTAGGCCACTTGATGTCACAATGAATCATTTGATTCTTGGCCTCCATGTTGGCTTGATTGTACCATGTTTTCACTGGGCCCCATGCTTTCACAATATATCCCTGACCCTTTTAGGCCCATTGGTGTCAAAAGGGATCCTTACATTGTTAGCCTCAATTGGGTGACAATGGATCCTTGCTTCTCTTAACCCCTGTGCTGTCACAATGCATCCCATGCCCTTTTAGGCCACTTGATGTCACAATGAATCATTTGATTCTTGGCCTCCACGGTGGCATAATAGATCCTTGCTTCTATTGGTCCCCGTGCTGTAACAATCCATCCCTGGCCCTTTTTATACCCCCTGGTGCCACTAGGGATCATTAGATTGTTAGCCTGCATAGGGTCACAATGGTTCCTTGCTTCTCTTAACCTCTGTGGTGTCACAATGCATTCCAAGCCCTTTTAGGCCACTTGATGTCACAATGAATCATTTGATTCTTGGCCTTCATGGTGGCATAATGGTTCCTTGCTTCTATAGGTCGCCATGCTGTCAGAGTTCATCCGTGGTCCTTTTGCGCCCCCTGGTGTCAAAAGGGATTCTTAGATTGTTAGCCTGCATTGGGTCACAATGGTTCCTTGCTTCTCTTAACCCCTGTGGTGTCACAATGCATTCCAAGCCCTTTTAGACCGCTTGGTCTTACAATGAACCATTTGATCTTGGTCTTCATGGTGTCATAACGGTTCCTTGATTCTATAGGTCCCCATGCTGTCAGAGTTCATCCGTGGTCCTTTTGCGCCCCCTGGTGTCAAAAGGGATTCTTAGATTGTTAGCCTACATTGGGTCACAATGGTTCCTTGCTTCTCTTAACCCCTGTGGTGTCACAATGCATCCCATGCCCTTTTAGGCCACTTGATGTCACAATGAATCATTTGATTCTTGGCCTCCATGATGGCACAATTGTACCAGGTTTTAATTGGGCCCCATGCTTTCACAATACATCCCTGACCCTTTTAGGCCCATTGGTGTCAAAAGGGATCCTTAGATTGTTAGCCTCAATTGGGTGACAATGGATCCTTGCTTCTCTTAACCCCTGTGCTGTCACAATGCATCCCATGCCCTTTTAGGCCACTTGATGTCACAATGAATCATTTGATTGTTGGCCTCCACGGTGGCATAATAGATCCTTGCTTCTATTGGTCCCCGTGCTGTAACAATCCATCCCTGGCCCTTTTTATACCCCCTGGTGCCACAAGGGATCATTAGATTGTTAGCCTGCATAGGGTCACAATGGTTCCTTCCTTCTCTTAACCTCTGTGGGGTCACAATGCATTCCAGGCCCTTTTAGGCCACTTGATGACACAATGAACCATTTGATTCTTGGCCTTCATGGTGTCATAATGGTTCCTTGCTTCTATAGCTCCCCATGCTGTCAGAGTTCATCCGTGGTCATTTTGCGCCCCCTTGTGCCACAAGGGATTCTTAGATTGTTAGCCTGCATTGGGTCACAATGGTTCCTTGCTTCTCTTAACCTCTGTGGTGTCACAATGCATTCCAAGCCCTTTTAGGCCACTTGATGTCACAATGAATCATTTGATTCTTGGCCTCCATTGTGGCATAATAGATCCTTGCTTCTATTGGTCCCCGTGCTGTAACAATCCATCCCTGGCCCTTTTTATACCCCCTTGTGCCACAAGGGATTCTTAGATTGTTAGCCTGCATTGGGTCACAATGGTTCCTTGCTTCTCTTAACCCCTGTGGTGTCACAATGCATCCCATGCCCTTTTAGGCCACTTGATGTCACAATGAATCATTTGATTCTTGGCCTCCATGGTGGCGAAATTGTAACAGGTTTTAATTGAGCCCCATGCTTTCACAATACATCCCTGCCCTTTTAGGCCCATTGGTGTCAAAAGGGATCATTAGATTGTTAGCCTCCATTGGGTCACAATGGATCCTTGCTTCTCTTAACCCCTGTGCTGTCACAATGCATCCCATGCCCTTTTAGGCCACTTGATGTCACAATGAATTATTTGATTCTTGGCCTCCATTGTGGCATAATAGATCCTTGCTTCTATTGGTCCCCGTGCTGTAACAATCCATCCCTGGCCCTTTTTATACACCCTGGTGTCACAAGGGATCATTAGATTGTTAGCCTGCATTGGGTCACAATGATTCCTTGCTTCTCTTAACCTCTGTGGTGTCACAATGCATTCCAAGCCCTTTTAGGCCACTTGGTCTTACAATGAACCATTTGATTCTTGGCCTTCATGGTGTCATAATGGTTCCTTGCTTCTATAGGTCCCCATGCTGTCAGAGTTCATCCGTGGTCCTTTTGCGCCACCTGGTTTCAAAAGGGATTCTTAGATTGTTAGCCTGCATTGGGTCACAATGGTTCCTTGCTTCTCTTAACCCCTGTGGTGTCACAATGCATCCCATGCCCTTTTAGGCCACTTGATGTCACAATGAATCATTTGATTCTTGGCCTCCATGTTGGCTTGATTGTACCATGTTTTCACTGGGCCCCATGCTTTCACAATACATCCCTGACCCTTTTAGGCCCATTGGTGTCAAAAGGGATCCTTACATTGTTAGCCTCAATTGGGTGACAATGGATCCTTGCTTCTCTTAACCCCTGTGCTGTCACAATGCATCCCATGCCCTTTTAGGCCACTTGATGTCACAATGAATCATTTGATTCTTGGCAGCCACGGTGGCATAATAGATCCTTGCTTCTATTGGTCCCCGTGCTGTAACAATCCATCCCTGGCCCTTTTTATACCCCCTGGTGCCACAAGGGATCATTAGATTGTTAGCCTGCATAGGGTCACAATGGTTCCTTCCTTCTCTTAACCTCTGTGGGGTCACAATGCATTCCAGGCCCTTTTAGGCCACTTGATGACACAATGAACCATTTGATTCTTGGCCTTCATGGTGTCATAATGGTTCCTTGCTTCTATAGCTCCCCATGCTGTCAGAGTTCATCCGTGGTCATTTTGCGCCCCCTTGTGCCACAAGGGATTCTTAGATTGTTAGCCTGCATTGGGTCACAATGGTTCCTTGCTTCTCTTAACCTCTGTGGTGTCACAATGCATTCCAAGCCCTTTTAGGCCACTTGATGTCACAATGAATCATTTGATTCTTGGCCTCCATTGTGGCATAATAGATCCTTGCTTCTATTGGTCCCCGTGCTGTAACAATCCATCCCTGGCCCTTTTTATACCCCCTTGTGCCACAAGGGATTCTTAGATTGTTAGCCTGCATTGGGTCACAATGGTTCCTTGCTTCTCTTAACCCCTGTGGTGTCACAATGCATCCCATGCCCTTTTAGGCCACTTGATGTCACAATGAATCATTTGATTCTTGGCCTTCATGGTGTCATAATGGTTCCTTGCTTCTATAGGTCGCCATGCTGTCAGAGTTCATCCGTGGTCCTTTTGCGCCCCCTGGTGTCAAGAAGGATTCTTAGATTGTTAGCCTGCATTGGGTCACAATGGTTCCTTGCTTCTCTTAACCTCTGTGCTGTCACAATGCATTCCAAGCCCTTTTAGACCGCTTGGTCTTACAATGAACCATTTGATCTTGGTCTTCATGGTGTCATAACGGTTCCTTGATTCTATAGGTCGCCATGCTGTCAGAGTTCATCCGTGGTCCTTTTGCGCCCCCTGGTGTCAAGAAGGATTCTTAGATTGTTAGCCTACATTGGGTCACAATGGTTCCTTGCTTCTCTTAACCCCTGTGGTGTCACAATGCATCCCATGCCCTTTTAGGCCACTTGATGTCACAATGAATCATTTGATTCTTGGCCTTCATGGTGTCATAATGGTTCCTTGCTGCTATAGGTCCCCATGCTGTCAGAGTCCATCCGTGGTCCTTTTGCGCCCCCTGGTGTCACAAGGGATTCTTAGATTGTTAGCCTGCATTGGGTAACAATGGTTCCTTGCTTCTCTTAACCCCTGTGGTGTCACAATGCATCCCATGCCCTTTTAGGCCACTTGATGTCACAATGAATCATTTGATTCTTGGCCTCCATGGTGGCTTGATTGTACCATGTTTTCACTGGGCCCCATGCTTTCACAATACATCCCTGACCCTTTTAGGCCCATTGGTGTCAAAAGGGATTATTAGATTGTTAGCCTCCATTGGGTCACAATGGATCCTTGCTTCTCTTAACCCCTGTGCTGTCACAATGCATCCCATGCCCTTTTAGGCCACTTGATGTCACAATGAATCATTTGATTCTTGGCCTCCACGGTGGCATAATAGATCCTTGCTTCTATTGGTCCCCGTGCTGTAACAATCCATCCCTGGCCCTTTTTATACCCCCTGGTGCCACAAGGGATCATTTGATTGTTAGCCTGCATTGGGTCACAATGGTTCCTTGCTTCTCTTAACCTCTGTGCTGTCTCAATGCATTCCAAGCCCTTTTAGGCCACTTGGTCTTACAATGAACCATTTGATTCTTGGCCTTCATGGTGTCATAATGGTTCCTTGCTTCTATAGGTCCCCATGATGTCAGAGTTCATCCATGGTCCTTTTTCGCCCCCTGGTGTCAAAAGGGATTCTTAGATTGTTAGCCTTCATTGGGTTACAATGGTGCCTTGCTTCTCTTAACCCCTGTGGTGTCACAATGCATCCCATGCCCTTTTAGGCCACTTGATGTCACAATGAATCATTTGATTCTTGGCCTCCATGGTGGCTTAATTGTACCAGGTTTTACTGGGGCCCCATGCTTTCACAATACATCCCTGGCCCTTTTAGGCCCATTGGTGTCACAAGGGATCATTAGATTGTTAGCCTGCATTGGGTCACAATGGTTCCTTGCTTCTCTTAACCTCTGTGGTGTCACAATGCATTCCAAGCCCTTTTAGGCCACTTGGTCTTACAATGAACCATTTGATTCTTGGCCTTCATGGTGTCATAATGGTTCCTTGCTTCTATAGGTCCCCATGCTGTCAAGGTTCATCCGTGGTCATTTTGCGCCCCCTGGTGTCCAAAGGGATTCTTAGATTGTTAGCCTGCATCGGGTCACAATGGTTCCTTGTTTCTCTTAACCCCTGTGCTGTCACAATGCATCCCATGCCCTTTTAGGCCACTTGATGTCACAATGAATCATTTGATTCTTGGCCTCCATGGTGGCGAAATTGTACCAGGTTTTAACTGGGCCCCATGCTTTCACAATACATCCCTGCCCTTTTAGGCCCATTGGTGTCAAAAGGGATTATTAGATTGTTAGACTCCATTGGGTCACAATGGATCCTTGCTTCTCTTAACCCATGTGGTGTCACAATGCATCCCATGCCCTTTTAGGCCACTTGATGTCACAATGAATTATTTGATTCTTGGCCTCCATGGTGGCATAATAGATCCTTGCTTCTATTGGTCACCGTGCTGTAACAATCCATCCCTGGCCCTTTTTATACCCCCTGGTGTCACAAGGGATCATTAGATTGTTAGCCTGCATTGGGTCACAATGGTTCCTTGCTTCTCTTAACCTCTGTGGTGTCACAATGCATCCCATGCCCTTTTAGGCCACTTGTTGTCACAATGAATCATTTGATTCTTGGCCTCCATGGTGGCATAATAGATCCTTGCTTCTATTGGTCCCCGTGCTGTAACAATCCATCCCTGGCGCTTTTTATACCCCCCGGTGCCACAAGGGATCATTAGATTGTTAGCCTGCATTGGGTCACAATGGATCCCTGCTTCTCTTAACCTCTGTGGTGTCACAATGCATTCCAAGCCCTTTTAGGCCACTTGATGTCACAATGAACCATTTGATTCTTGGCCTTCATGGTGTCATAATGGTTCCTTGCTTCTATTGGTCCCCATGCTGTCAGAGTTCATCCGTGGTCCTTTTGCGCCCCCTGGTGTCAAAAGGGATTCTTAGATTGTTAGCCTGCATTGGGTCACAATGGTGCCTTGCTTCTCTTAACCCCTGTGGTGTCACAATGCATCCCATGCCCTTTTAGGCCACTTGATGTCACAATGAATCATTTGATTCTTGGCCTCCATGTTGGCTTGATTGTACCATGTTTTCACTGGGCCCCATGCTTTCACAATACATCCCTGACCCTTTTAGGCCCATTGGTGTCAAAAGGGATCCTTAGATTGTTAGCCTCAATTGGGTGACAATGGATCCTTGCTTCTCTTAACCCCTGTGGTGTCACAATGCATCCCATGCCCTTTTAGGCCACTTGATGTCACAATGAATCATTTGATTCTTGGCCTCCACGGTGGCATAATAGATCCTTGCTTCTATTGGTCCCCGTGCTGTAACAATCCATCCCTGGCCCTTTTTATACCCCCTGGTGCCACAAGGGATCATTAGATTGTTAGCCTGCATAGGGTCACAATGGTTCCTTCCTTCTATTAACCTCTGTGGTGTCACAATGCATTCCAAGCCCTTTTAGGCCACTTGATGTCACAATGAATTATTTGATTCTTGGCCTTCATGGTGTCATAATGGTTCCTTGCTTCTATAGCTCCCCATGCTGTCAGAGTTCATCCGTGGTCATTTTGCGCCCCCTTGTGCCACAAGGGATTCTTAGATTGTTAGCCTGCATTGGGTCACAATGGTTCCTTGCTTCTCTTAACCCCTGTGGTGTCACAATGCATCCCATGCCCTTTTAGGCCACTTGATGTCACAATGAATCATTTGATTCTTGGCCTCCATGGTGGCGAAATTGTAACAGGTTTTAATTGAGCCCCATGCTTTCACAATACATCCCTGCCCTTTTAGGCCCATTGGTGTCAAAAGGGATCATTAGATTGTTAGCCTCCATTGGGTCACAATGGATCCTTGCTTCTCTTAACCCCTGTGCTGTCACAATGCATCCCATGCCCTTTTAGGCCACTTGATGTCACAATGAATTATTTGATTCTTGGCCTCCATTGTGGCATAATAGATCCTTGCTTCTATTGGTCCCCGTGCTGTAACAATCCATCCCTGGCCCTTTTTATACCCCCTGGTGTCACAAGGGATCATTAGATTGTTAGCCTGCATTGGGTCACAATGATTCCTTGCTTCTCTTAACCTCTGTGGTGTCACAATGCATTCCAAGCCCTTTTAGGCCACTTGGTCTTACAATGAACCATTTGATTCTTGGCCTTCATGGTGTCATAATGGTTCCTTGCTTCTATAGGTCCCCATGCTGTCAGAGTTCATCCGTGGTCCTTTTGCGCCACCTGGTTTCAAAAGGGATTCTTAGATTGTTAGCCTGCATTGGGTCACAATGGTTCCTTGCTTCTCTTAACCCCTGTGGTGTCACAATGCATCCCATGCCCTTTTAGGCCACTTGATGTCACAATGAATCATTTGATTCTTGGCCTCCATGTTGGCTTGATTGTACCATGTTTTCACTGGGCCCCATGCTTTCACAATATATCCCTGACCCTTTTAGGCCCATTGGTGTCAAAAGGGATCCTTACATTGTTAGCCTCAATTGGGTGACAATGGATCCTTGCTTCTCTTAACCCCTGTGCTGTCACAATGCATCCCATGCCCTTTTAGGCCACTTGATGTCACAATGAATCATTTGATTCTTGGCCTCCACGGTGGCATAATAGATCCTTGCTTCTATTGGTCCCCGTGCTGTAACAATCCATCCCTGGCCCTTTTTATACCCCCTGGTGCCACTAGGGATCATTAGATTGTTAGCCTGCATAGGGTCACAATGGTTCCTTGCTTCTCTTAACCTCTGTGGTGTCACAATGCATTCCAAGCCCTTTTAGGCCACTTGATGTCACAATGAATCATTTGATTCTTGGCCTTCATGGTGGCATAATGGTTCCTTGCTTCTATAGGTCGCCATGCTGTCAGAGTTCATCCGTGGTCCTTTTGCGCCCCCTGGTGTCAAAAGGGATTCTTAGATTGTTAGCCTGCATTGGGTCACAATGGTTCCTTGCTTCTCTTAACCCCTGTGGTGTCACAATGCATTCCAAGCCCTTTTAGACCGCTTGGTCTTACAATGAACCATTTGATCTTGGTCTTCATGGTGTCATAACGGTTCCTTGATTCTATAGGTCCCCATGCTGTCAGAGTTCATCCGTGGTCCTTTTGCGCCCCCTGGTGTCAAAAGGGATTCTTAGATTGTTAGCCTACATTGGGTCACAATGGTTCCTTGCTTCTCTTAACCCCTGTGGTGTCACAATGCATCCCATGCCCTTTTAGGCCACTTGATGTCACAATGAATCATTTGATTCTTGGCCTCCATGATGGCACAATTGTACCAGGTTTTAATTGGGCCCCATGCTTTCACAATACATCCCTGACCCTTTTAGGCCCATTGGTGTCAAAAGGGATCCTTAGATTGTTAGCCTCAATTGGGTGACAATGGATCCTTGCTTCTCTTAACCCCTGTGCTGTCACAATGCATCCCATGCCCTTTTAGGCCACTTGATGTCACAATGAATCATTTGATTGTTGGCCTCCACGGTGGCATAATAGATCCTTGCTTCTATTGGTCCCCGTGCTGTAACAATCCATCCCTGGCCCTTTTTATACCCCCTGGTGCCACAAGGGATCATTAGATTGTTAGCCTGCATAGGGTCACAATGGTTCCTTCCTTCTCTTAACCTCTGTGGGGTCACAATGCATTCCAGGCCCTTTTAGGCCACTTGATGACACAATGAACCATTTGATTCTTGGCCTTCATGGTGTCATAATGGTTCCTTGCTTCTATAGCTCCCCATGCTGTCAGAGTTCATCCGTGGTCATTTTGCGCCCCCTTGTGCCACAAGGGATTCTTAGATTGTTAGCCTGCATTGGGTCACAATGGTTCCTTGCTTCTCTTAACCTCTGTGGTGTCACAATGCATTCCAAGCCCTTTTAGGCCACTTGATGTCACAATGAATCATTTGATTCTTGGCCTCCATTGTGGCATAATAGATCCTTGCTTCTATTGGTCCCCGTGCTGTAACAATCCATCCCTGGCCCTTTTTATACCCCCTTGTGCCACAAGGGATTCTTAGATTGTTAGCCTGCATTGGGTCACAATGGTTCCTTGCTTCTCTTAACCCCTGTGGTGTCACAATGCATCCCATGCCCTTTTAGGCCACTTGATGTCACAATGAATCATTTGATTCTTGGCCTCCATGGTGGCGAAATTGTAACAGGTTTTAATTGAGCCCCATGCTTTCACAATACATCCCTGCCCTTTTAGGCCCATTGGTGTCAAAAGGGATCATTAGATTGTTAGCCTCCATTGGGTCACAATGGATCCTTGCTTCTCTTAACCCCTGTGCTGTCACAATGCATCCCATGCCCTTTTAGGCCACTTGATGTCACAATGAATTATTTGATTCTTGGCCTCCATTGTGGCATAATAGATCCTTGCTTCTATTGGTCCCCGTGCTGTAACAATCCATCCCTGGCCCTTTTTATACACCCTGGTGTCACAAGGGATCATTAGATTGTTAGCCTGCATTGGGTCACAATGATTCCTTGCTTCTCTTAACCTCTGTGGTGTCACAATGCATTCCAAGCCCTTTTAGGCCACTTGGTCTTACAATGAACCATTTGATTCTTGGCCTTCATGGTGTCATAATGGTTCCTTGCTTCTATAGGTCCCCATGCTGTCAGAGTTCATCCGTGGTCCTTTTGCGCCACCTGGTTTCAAAAGGGATTCTTAGATTGTTAGCCTGCATTGGGTCACAATGGTTCCTTGCTTCTCTTAACCCCTGTGGTGTCACAATGCATCCCATGCCCTTTTAGGCCACTTGATGTCACAATGAATCATTTGATTCTTGGCCTCCATGTTGGCTTGATTGTACCATGTTTTCACTGGGCCCCATGCTTTCACAATACATCCCTGACCCTTTTAGGCCCATTGGTGTCAAAAGGGATCCTTACATTGTTAGCCTCAATTGGGTGACAATGGATCCTTGCTTCTCTTAACCCCTGTGCTGTCACAATGCATCCCATGCCCTTTTAGGCCACTTGATGTCACAATGAATCATTTGATTCTTGGCAGCCACGGTGGCATAATAGATCCTTGCTTCTATTGGTCCCCGTGCTGTAACAATCCATCCCTGGCCCTTTTTATACCCCCTGGTGCCACAAGGGATCATTAGATTGTTAGCCTGCATAGGGTCACAATGGTTCCTTCCTTCTCTTAACCTCTGTGGGGTCACAATGCATTCCAGGCCCTTTTAGGCCACTTGATGACACAATGAACCATTTGATTCTTGGCCTTCATGGTGTCATAATGGTTCCTTGCTTCTATAGCTCCCCATGCTGTCAGAGTTCATCCGTGGTCATTTTGCGCCCCCTTGTGCCACAAGGGATTCTTAGATTGTTAGCCTGCATTGGGTCACAATGGTTCCTTGCTTCTCTTAACCTCTGTGGTGTCACAATGCATTCCAAGCCCTTTTAGGCCACTTGATGTCACAATGAATCATTTGATTCTTGGCCTCCATTGTGGCATAATAGATCCTTGCTTCTATTGGTCCCCGTGCTGTAACAATCCATCCCTGGCCCTTTTTATACCCCCTTGTGCCACAAGGGATTCTTAGATTGTTAGCCTGCATTGGGTCACAATGGTTCCTTGCTTCTCTTAACCCCTGTGGTGTCACAATGCATCCCATGCCCTTTTAGGCCACTTGATGTCACAATGAATCATTTGATTCTTGGCCTTCATGGTGTCATAATGGTTCCTTGCTTCTATAGGTCGCCATGCTGTCAGAGTTCATCCGTGGTCCTTTTGCGCCCCCTGGTGTCAAGAAGGATTCTTAGATTGTTAGCCTGCATTGGGTCACAATGGTTCCTTGCTTCTCTTAACCTCTGTGCTGTCACAATGCATTCCAAGCCCTTTTAGACCGCTTGGTCTTACAATGAACCATTTGATCTTGGTCTTCATGGTGTCATAACGGTTCCTTGATTCTATAGGTCGCCATGCTGTCAGAGTTCATCCGTGGTCCTTTTGCGCCCCCTGGTGTCAAGAAGGATTCTTAGATTGTTAGCCTACATTGGGTCACAATGGTTCCTTGCTTCTCTTAACCCCTGTGGTGTCACAATGCATCCCATGCCCTTTTAGGCCACTTGATGTCACAATGAATCATTTGATTCTTGGCCTTCATGGTGTCATAATGGTTCCTTGCTGCTATAGGTCCCCATGCTGTCAGAGTCCATCCGTGGTCCTTTTGCGCCCCCTGGTGTCACAAGGGATTCTTAGATTGTTAGCCTGCATTGGGTAACAATGGTTCCTTGCTTCTCTTAACCCCTGTGGTGTCACAATGCATCCCATGCCCTTTTAGGCCACTTGATGTCACAATGAATCATTTGATTCTTGGCCTCCATGGTGGCTTGATTGTACCATGTTTTCACTGGGCCCCATGCTTTCACAATACATCCCTGACCCTTTTAGGCCCATTGGTGTCAAAAGGGATTATTAGATTGTTAGCCTCCATTGGGTCACAATGGATCCTTGCTTCTCTTAACCCCTGTGCTGTCACAATGCATCCCATGCCCTTTTAGGCCACTTGATGTCACAATGAATCATTTGATTCTTGGCCTCCACGGTGGCATAATAGATCCTTGCTTCTATTGGTCCCCGTGCTGTAACAATCCATCCCTGGCCCTTTTTATACCCCCTGGTGCCACAAGGGATCATTTGATTGTTAGCCTGCATTGGGTCACAATGGTTCCTTGCTTCTCTTAACCTCTGTGCTGTCTCAATGCATTCCAAGCCCTTTTAGGCCACTTGGTCTTACAATGAACCATTTGATTCTTGGCCTTCATGGTGTCATAATGGTTCCTTGCTTCTATAGGTCCCCATGATGTCAGAGTTCATCCATGGTCCTTTTTCGCCCCCTGGTGTCAAAAGGGATTCTTAGATTGTTAGCCTTCATTGGGTTACAATGGTGCCTTGCTTCTCTTAACCCCTGTGGTGTCACAATGCATCCCATGCCCTTTTAGGCCACTTGATGTCACAATGAATCATTTGATTCTTGGCCTCCATGGTGGCTTAATTGTACCAGGTTTTACTGGGGCCCCATGCTTTCACAATACATCCCTGGCCCTTTTAGGCCCATTGGTGTCACAAGGGATCATTAGATTGTTAGCCTGCATTGGGTCACAATGGTTCCTTGCTTCTCTTAACCTCTGTGGTGTCACAATGCATTCCAAGCCCTTTTAGGCCACTTGGTCTTACAATGAACCATTTGATTCTTGGCCTTCATGGTGTCATAATGGTTCCTTGCTTCTATAGGTCCCCATGCTGTCAAGGTTCATCCGTGGTCATTTTGCGCCCCCTGGTGTCCAAAGGGATTCTTAGATTGTTAGCCTGCATCGGGTCACAATGGTTCCTTGTTTCTCTTAACCCCTGTGCTGTCACAATGCATCCCATGCCCTTTTAGGCCACTTGATGTCACAATGAATCATTTGATTCTTGGCCTCCATGGTGGCGAAATTGTACCAGGTTTTAACTGGGCCCCATGCTTTCACAATACATCCCTGCCCTTTTAGGCCCATTGGTGTCAAAAGGGATTATTAGATTGTTAGACTCCATTGGGTCACAATGGATCCTTGCTTCTCTTAACCCATGTGGTGTCACAATGCATCCCATGCCCTTTTAGGCCACTTGATGTCACAATGAATTATTTGATTCTTGGCCTCCATGGTGGCATAATAGATCCTTGCTTCTATTGGTCACCGTGCTGTAACAATCCATCCCTGGCCCTTTTTATACCCCCTGGTGTCACAAGGGATCATTAGATTGTTAGCCTGCATTGGGTCACAATGGTTCCTTGCTTCTCTTAACCTCTGTGGTGTCACAATGCATCCCATGCCCTTTTAGGCCACTTGTTGTCACAATGAATCATTTGATTCTTGGCCTCCATGGTGGCATAATAGATCCTTGCTTCTATTGGTCCCCGTGCTGTAACAATCCATCCCTGGCGCTTTTTATACCCCCCGGTGCCACAAGGGATCATTAGATTGTTAGCCTGCATTGGGTCACAATGGATCCCTGCTTCTCTTAACCTCTGTGGTGTCACAATGCATTCCAAGCACTTTTAGGCCACTTGATGTCACAATGAACCATTTGATTCTTGGCCTTCATGGTGTCATAATGGTTCCTTGCTTCTATTGGTCCCCATGCTGTCAGAGTTCATCCGTGGTCCTTTTGCGCCCCCTGGTGTCAAAAGGGATTCTTAGATTGTTAGCCTGCATTGGGTCACAATGGTGCCTTGCTTCTCTTAACCCCTGTGGTGTCACAATGCATCCCATGCCCTTTTAGGCCACTTGATGTCACAATGAATCATTTGATTCTTGGCCTCCATGTTGGCTTGATTGTACCATGTTTTCACTGGGCCCCATGCTTTCACAATACATCCCTGACCCTTTTAGGCCCATTGGTGTCAAAAGGGATCCTTAGATTGTTAGCCTCAATTGGGTGACAATGGATCCTTGCTTCTCTTAACCCCTGTGGTGTCACAATGCATCCCATGCCCTTTTAGGCCACTTGATGTCACAATGAATCATTTGATTCTTGGCCTCCACGGTGGCATAATAGATCCTTGCTTCTATTGGTCCCCGTGCTGTAACAATCCATCCCTGGCCCTTTTTATACCCCCTGGTGCCACAAGGGATCATTAGATTGTTAGCCTGCATAGGGTCACAATGGTTCCTTCCTTCTATTAACCTCTGTGGTGTCACAATGCATTCCAAGCCCTTTTAGGCCACTTGATGTCACAATGAATTATTTGATTCTTGGCCTTCATGGTGTCATAATGGTTCCTTGCTTCTATAGCTCCCCATGCTGTCAGAGTTCATCCGTGGTCATTTTGCGCCCCCTTGTGCCACAAGGGATTCTTAGATTGTTAGCCTGCATTGGGTCACAATGGTTCCTTGCTTCTCTTAACCCCTGTGGTGTCACAATGCATCCCATGCCCTTTTAGGCCACTTGATGTCACAATGAATCATTTGATTCTTGGCCTCCATGGTGGCGAAATTGTAACAGGTTTTAATTGAGCCCCATGCTTTCACAATACATCCCTGCCCTTTTAGGCCCATTGGTGTCAAAAGGGATCATTAGATTGTTAGCCTCCATTGGGTCACAATGGATCCTTGCTTCTCTTAACCCCTGTGCTGTCACAATGCATCCCATGCCCTTTTAGGCCACTTGATGTCACAATGAATTATTTGATTCTTGGCCTCCATTGTGGCATAATAGATCCTTGCTTCTATTGGTCCCCGTGCTGTAACAATCCATCCCTGGCCCTTTTTATACCCCCTGGTGTCACAAGGGATCATTAGATTGTTAGCCTGCATTGGGTCACAATGATTCCTTGCTTCTCTTAACCTCTGTGGTGTCACAATGCATTCCAAGCCCTTTTAGGCCACTTGGTCTTACAATGAACCATTTGATTCTTGGCCTTCATGGTGTCATAATGGTTCCTTGCTTCTATAGGTCCCCATGCTGTCAGAGTTCATCCGTGGTCCTTTTGCGCCACCTGGTTTCAAAAGGGATTCTTAGATTGTTAGCCTGCATTGGGTCACAATGGTTCCTTGCTTCTCTTAACCCCTGTGGTGTCACAATGCATCCCATGCCCTTTTAGGCCACTTGATGTCACAATGAATCATTTGATTCTTGGCCTCCATGTTGGCTTGATTGTACCATGTTTTCACTGGGCCCCATGCTTTCACAATATATCCCTGACCCTTTTAGGCCCATTGGTGTCAAAAGGGATCCTTACATTGTTAGCCTCAATTGGGTGACAATGGATCCTTGCTTCTCTTAACCCCTGTGCTGTCACAATGCATCCCATGCCCTTTTAGGCCACTTGATGTCACAATGAATCATTTGATTCTTGGCCTCCATGGTGGCATAATAGATCCTTGCTTCTATTGGTCCCCGTGCTGTAACAATCCATCCCTGGCCCTTTTTATACCCCCTGGTGCCACTAGGGATCATTAGATTGTTAGCCTGCATAGGGTCACAATGGTTCCTTGCTTCTCTTAACCTCTGTGGTGTCACAATGCATTCCAAGCCCTTTTAGGCCACTTGATGTCACAATGAATCATTTGATTCTTGGCCTTCATGGTGGCATAATGGTTCCTTGCTTCTATAGGTCGCCATGCTGTCAGAGTTCATCCGTGGTCCTTTTGCGCCCCCTGGTGTCAAAAGGGATTCTTAGATTGTTAGCCTGCATTGGGTCACAATGGTTCCTTGCTTCTCTTAACCCCTGTGGTGTCACAATGCATTCCAAGCCCTTTTAGACCGCTTGGTCTTACAATGAACCATTTGATCTTGGTCTTCATGGTGTCATAACGGTTCCTTGATTCTATAGGTCCCCATGCTGTCAGAGTTCATCCGTGGTCCTTTTGCGCCCCCTGGTGTCAAAAGGGATTCTTAGATTGTTAGCCTACATTGGGTCACAATGGTTCCTTGCTTCTCTTAACCCCTGTGGTGTCACAATGCATCCCATGCCCTTTTAGGCCACTTGATGTCACAATGAATCATTTGATTCTTGGCCTCCATGATGGCACAATTGTACCAGGTTTTAATTGGGCCCCATGCTTTCACAATACATCCCTGACCCTTTTAGGCCCATTGGTGTCAAAAGGGATCCTTAGATTGTTAGCCTCAATTGGGTGACAATGGATCCTTGCTTCTCTTAACCCCTGTGCTGTCACAATGCATCCCATGCCCTTTTAGGCCACTTGATGTCACAATGAATCATTTGATTGTTGGCCTCCACGGTGGCATAATAGATCCTTGCTTCTATTGGTCCCCGTGCTGTAACAATCCATCCCTGGCCCTTTTTATACCCCCTGGTGCCACAAGGGATCATTAGATTGTTAGCCTGCATAGGGTCACAATGGTTCCTTCCTTCTCTTAACCTCTGTGGGGTCACAATGCATTCCAGGCCCTTTTAGGCCACTTGATGACACAATGAACCATTTGATTCTTGGCCTTCATGGTGTCATAATGGTTCCTTGCTTCTATAGCTCCCCATGCTGTCAGAGTTCATCCGTGGTCATTTTGCGCCCCCTTGTGCCACAAGGGATTCTTAGATTGTTAGCCTGCATTGGGTCACAATGGTTCCTTGCTTCTCTTAACCTCTGTGGTGTCACAATGCATTCCAAGCCCTTTTAGGCCACTTGATGTCACAATGAATCATTTGATTCTTGGCCTCCATTGTGGCATAATAGATCCTTGCTTCTATTGGTCCCCGTGCTGTAACAATCCATCCCTGGCCCTTTTTATACCCCCTTGTGCCACAAGGGATTCTTAGATTGTTAGCCTGCATTGGGTCACAATGGTTCCTTGCTTCTCTTAACCCCTGTGGTGTCACAATGCATCCCATGCCCTTTTAGGCCACTTGATGTCACAATGAATCATTTGATTCTTGGCCTCCATGGTGGCGAAATTGTAACAGGTTTTAATTGAGCCCCATGCTTTCACAATACATCCCTGCCCTTTTAGGCCCATTGGTGTCAAAAGGGATCATTAGATTGTTAGCCTCCATTGGGTCACAATGGATCCTTGCTTCTCTTAACCCCTGTGCTGTCACAATGCATCCCATGCCCTTTTAGGCCACTTGATGTCACAATGAATTATTTGATTCTTGGCCTCCATTGTGGCATAATAGATCCTTGCTTCTATTGGTCCCCGTGCTGTAACAATCCATCCCTGGCCCTTTTTATACACCCTGGTGTCACAAGGGATCATTAGATTGTTAGCCTGCATTGGGTCACAATGATTCCTTGCTTCTCTTAACCTCTGTGGTGTCACAATGCATTCCAAGCCCTTTTAGGCCACTTGGTCTTACAATGAACCATTTGATTCTTGGCCTTCATGGTGTCATAATGGTTCCTTGCTTCTATAGGTCCCCATGCTGTCAGAGTTCATCCGTGGTCCTTTTGCGCCACCTGGTTTCAAAAGGGATTCTTAGATTGTTAGCCTGCATTGGGTCACAATGGTTCCTTGCTTCTCTTAACCCCTGTGGTGTCACAATGCATCCCATGCCCTTTTAGGCCACTTGATGTCACAATGAATCATTTGATTCTTGGCCTCCATGTTGGCTTGATTGTACCATGTTTTCACTGGGCCCCATGCTTTCACAATACATCCCTGACCCTTTTAGGCCCATTGGTGTCAAAAGGGATCCTTACATTGTTAGCCTCAATTGGGTGACAATGGATCCTTGCTTCTCTTAACCCCTGTGCTGTCACAATGCATCCCATGCCCTTTTAGGCCACTTGATGTCACAATGAATCATTTGATTCTTGGCAGCCACGGTGGCATAATAGATCCTTGCTTCTATTGGTCCCCGTGCTGTAACAATCCATCCCTGGCCCTTTTTATACCCCCTGGTGCCACAAGGGATCATTAGATTGTTAGCCTGCATAGGGTCACAATGGTTCCTTCCTTCTCTTAACCTCTGTGGGGTCACAATGCATTCCAGGCCCTTTTAGGCCACTTGATGACACAATGAACCATTTGATTCTTGGCCTTCATGGTGTCATAATGGTTCCTTGCTTCTATAGCTCCCCATGCTGTCAGAGTTCATCCGTGGTCATTTTGCGCCCCCTTGTGCCACAAGGGATTCTTAGATTGTTAGCCTGCATTGGGTCACAATGGTTCCTTGCTTCTCTTAACCTCTGTGGTGTCACAATGCATTCCAAGCCCTTTTAGGCCACTTGATGTCACAATGAATCATTTGATTCTTGGCCTCCATTGTGGCATAATAGATCCTTGCTTCTATTGGTCCCCGTGCTGTAACAATCCATCCCTGGCCCTTTTTATACCCCCTTGTGCCACAAGGGATTCTTAGATTGTTAGCCTGCATTGGGTCACAATGGTTCCTTGCTTCTCTTAACCCCTGTGGTGTCACAATGCATCCCATGCCCTTTTAGGCCACTTGATGTCACAATGAATCATTTGATTCTTGGCCTCCATGGTGGCGAAATTGTAACAGGTTTTAATTGAGCCCCATGCTTTCACAATACATCCCTGCCCTTTTAGGCCCATTGGTGTCAAAAGGGATCATTAGATTGTTAGCCTCCATTGGGTGACAATGGATCCTTGCTTCTCTTAACCCCTGTGCTGTCACAATGCATCCCATGCCCTTTTAGGCCACTTGATGTCACAATGAATCATTTGATTCTTGGCCTCCACGGTGGCATAATAGATCCTTGCTTCTATTGGTCCCCGTGCTGTAACAATCCATCCCTTGCCCTTTTACGCCCCCTTGTGCCACAAGGGATCATTAGATTGTTAGCCTGCATAGGGTCACAATGGTTCCTTGATTCTCTTAACCTCTGTGGTGTCACAATGCATTCCAAGCCCTTTTAGGCCACTTGATGTCACAATGAATCATTTGATTCTTGGCCTTCATGGTGGCATAATGGTTCCTTGCTTCTATAGGTCGCCATGCTGTCAGAGTTCATCCGTGGTCCTTTTGCGCCCCCTGGTGTCAAGAAGGATTCTTAGATTGTTAGCCTGCATTGGGTCACAATGGTTCCTTGCTTCTCTTAACCTCTGTGCTGTCACAATGCATTCCAAGCCCTTTTAGACCGCTTGGTCTTACAATGAACCATTTGATCTTGGTCTTCATGGTGTCATAACGGTTCCTTGATTCTATAGGTCCCCATGCTGTCAGAGTTCATCCGTGGTCCTTTTGCGCCCCCTGGTGTCAAAAGGGATTCTTAGATTGTTAGCCTACATTGGGTCACAATGGTTCCTTGCTTCTCTTAACCCCTGTGGTGTCACAATGCATCCCATGCCCTTTTAGGCCACTTGATGTCACAATGAATCATTTGATTCTTGGCCTTCATGGTGTCATAATGGTTCCTTGCTTCTATAGGTCCCCATGCTGTCAGAGTCCATCCGTGGTCCTTTTGCGCCCCCTGGTGTCTCAAGGGATTCTTAGATTGTTAGCCTGCATTGGGTAACAATGGTTCCTTGCTTCTCTTAACCCCTGTGGTGTCACAATGCATCCCATGCCCTTTTAGGCCACTTGATGTCACAATGAATCATTTGATTCTTGGCCTCCATGGTGGCTTGATTGTACCATGTTTTCACTGGGCCCCATGCTTTCACAATACATCCCTGACCCTTTTAGGCCCATTGGTGTCAAAAGGGATTATTAGATTGTTAGCCTCCATTGGGTCACAATGGATCCTTGCTTCTCTTAACCCCTGTGCTGTCACAATGCATCCCATGCCCTTTTAGGCCACATGATGTCACAATGAATTATTTGATTCTTGGCCTCCATGGTGGCATAATAGATCCTTGCTTCTATTGGTCCCCGTGCTGTAACAATTCATCCCTGGACCTTTTACGCCCCCTGGTGCCACAAGGGATCATTAGATTGTTAGCCTGCATAGGGTCACAATGGTTCCTTGCTTCTCTTAACCTCTGTGTTGTCACAATGCATTCCAAGCCCTTTTAGGCCACTTGATGTCACAATGAATCATTTGATTCTTGGCCTTCATGGTGTCATAATGGTTCCTTGCTTCTATAGGTCGCCATGCTGTCAGAGTTCATCCGTGGTCCTTTTGCGCCCCCTGGTGTCAAGAAGGATTCTTAGATTGTTAGCCTGCATTGGGTCACAATGGTTCCTTGCTTCTCTTAACCTCTGTGCTGTCACAATGCATTCCAAGCCCTTTTAGACCGCTTGGTCTTACAATGAACCATTTGATCTTGGTCTTCATGGTGTCATAACGGTTCCTTGATTCTATAGGTCGCCATGCTGTCAGAGTTCATCCGTGGTCCTTTTGCGCCCCCTGGTGTCAAGAAGGATTCTTAGATTGTTAGCCTACATTGGGTCACAATGGTTCCTTGCTTCTCTTAACCCCTGTGGTGTCACAATGCATCCCATGCCCTTTTAGGCCACTTGATGTCACAATGAATCATTTGATTCTTGGCCTTCATGGTGTCATAATGGTTCCTTGCTGCTATAGGTCCCCATGCTGTCAGAGTCCATCCGTGGTCCTTTTGCGCCCCCTGGTGTCACAAGGGATTCTTAGATTGTTAGCCTGCATTGGGTAACAATGGTTCCTTGCTTCTCTTAACCCCTGTGGTGTCACAATGCATCCCATGCCCTTTTAGGCCACTTGATGTCACAATGAATCATTTGATTCTTGGCCTCCATGGTGGCTTGATTGTACCATGTTTTCACTGGGCCCCATGCTTTCACAATACATCCCTGACCCTTTTAGGCCCATTGGTGTCAAAAGGGATTATTAGATTGTTAGCCTCCATTGGGTCACAATGGATCCTTGCTTCTCTTAACCCCTGTGCTGTCACAATGCATCCCATGCCCTTTTAGGCCACTTGATGTCACAATGAATCATTTGATTCTTGGCCTCCACGGTGGCATAATAGATCCTTGCTTCTATTGGTCCCCGTGCTGTAACAATCCATCCCTGGCCCTTTTTATACCCCCTGGTGCCACAAGGGATCATTTGATTGTTAGCCTGCATTGGGTCACAATGGTTCCTTGCTTCTCTTAACCTCTGTGCTGTCTCAATGCATTCCAAGCCCTTTTAGGCCACTTGGTCTTACAATGAACCATTTGATTCTTGGCCTTCATGGTGTCATAATGGTTCCTTGCTTCTATAGGTCCCCATGATGTCAGAGTTCATCCATGGTCCTTTTTCGCCCCCTGGTGTCAAAAGGGATTCTTAGATTGTTAGCCTTCATTGGGTTACAATGGTGCCTTGCTTCTCTTAACCCCTGTGGTGTCACAATGCATCCCATGCCCTTTTAGGCCACTTGATGTCACAATGAATCATTTGATTCTTGGCCTCCATGGTGGCTTAATTGTACCAGGTTTTACTGGGGCCCCATGCTTTCACAATACATCCCTGGCCCTTTTAGGCCCATTGGTGTCACAAGGGATCATTAGATTGTTAGCCTGCATTGGGTCACAATGGTTCCTTGCTTCTCTTAACCTCTGTGGTGTCACAATGCATTCCAAGCCCTTTTAGGCCACTTGGTCTTACAATGAACCATTTGATTCTTGGCCTTCATGGTGTCATAATGGTTCCTTGCTTCTATAGGTCCCCATGCTGTCAAGGTTCATCCGTGGTCATTTTGCGCCCCCTGGTGTCCAAAGGGATTCTTAGATTGTTAGCCTGCATCGGGTCACAATGGTTCCTTGTTTCTCTTAACCCCTGTGCTGTCACAATGCATCCCATGCCCTTTTAGGCCACTTGATGTCACAATGAATCATTTGATTCTTGGCCTCCATGGTGGCGAAATTGTACCAGGTTTTAACTGGGCCCCATGCTTTCACAATACATCCCTGCCCTTTTAGGCCCATTGGTGTCAAAAGGGATTATTAGATTGTTAGACTCCATTGGGTCACAATGGATCCTTGCTTCTCTTAACCCATGTGGTGTCACAATGCATCCCATGCCCTTTTAGGCCACTTGATGTCACAATGAATTATTTGATTCTTGGCCTCCATGGTGGCATAATAGATCCTTGCTTCTATTGGTCACCGTGCTGTAACAATCCATCCCTGGCCCTTTTTATACCCCCTGGTGTCACAAGGGATCATTAGATTGTTAGCCTGCATTGGGTCACAATGGTTCCTTGCTTCTCTTAACCTCTGTGGTGTCACAATGCATCCCATGCCCTTTTAGGCCACTTGTTGTCACAATGAATCATTTGATTCTTGGCCTCCATGGTGGCATAATAGATCCTTGCTTCTATTGGTCCCCGTGCTGTAACAATCCATCCCTGGCGCTTTTTATACCCCCCGGTGCCACAAGGGATCATTAGATTGTTAGCCTGCATTGGGTCACAATGGATCCCTGCTTCTCTTAACCTCTGTGGTGTCACAATGCATTCCAAGCCCTTTTAGGCCACTTGATGTCACAATGAACCATTTGATTCTTGGCCTTCATGGTGTCATAATGGTTCCTTGCTTCTATTGGTCCCCATGCTGTCAGAGTTCATCCGTGGTCCTTTTGCGCCCCCTGGTGTCAAAAGGGATTCTTAGATTGTTAGCCTGCATTGGGTCACAATGGTGCCTTGCTTCTCTTAACCCCTGTGGTGTCACAATGCATCCCATGCCCTTTTAGGCCACTTGATGTCACAATGAATCATTTGATTCTTGGCCTCCATGTTGGCTTGATTGTACCATGTTTTCACTGGGCCCCATGCTTTCACAATACATCCCTGACCCTTTTAGGCCCATTGGTGTCAAAAGGGATCCTTAGATTGTTAGCCTCAATTGGGTGACAATGGATCCTTGCTTCTCTTAACCCCTGTGGTGTCACAATGCATCCCATGCCCTTTTAGGCCACTTGATGTCACAATGAATCATTTGATTCTTGGCCTCCACGGTGGCATAATAGATCCTTGCTTCTATTGGTCCCCGTGCTGTAACAATCCATCCCTGGCCCTTTTTATACCCCCTGGTGCCACAAGGGATCATTAGATTGTTAGCCTGCATAGGGTCACAATGGTTCCTTCCTTCTATTAACCTCTGTGGTGTCACAATGCATTCCAAGCCCTTTTAGGCCACTTGATGTCACAATGAATTATTTGATTCTTGGCCTTCATGGTGTCATAATGGTTCCTTGCTTCTATAGCTCCCCATGCTGTCAGAGTTCATCCGTGGTCATTTTGCGCCCCCTTGTGCCACAAGGGATTCTTAGATTGTTAGCCTGCATTGGGTCACAATGGTTCCTTGCTTCTCTTAACCCCTGTGGTGTCACAATGCATCCCATGCCCTTTTAGGCCACTTGATGTCACAATGAATCATTTGATTCTTGGCCTCCATGGTGGCGAAATTGTAACAGGTTTTAATTGAGCCCCATGCTTTCACAATACATCCCTGCCCTTTTAGGCCCATTGGTGTCAAAAGGGATCATTAGATTGTTAGCCTCCATTGGGTCACAATGGATCCTTGCTTCTCTTAACCCCTGTGCTGTCACAATGCATCCCATGCCCTTTTAGGCCACTTGATGTCACAATGAATTATTTGATTCTTGGCCTCCATTGTGGCATAATAGATCCTTGCTTCTATTGGTCCCCGTGCTGTAACAATCCATCCCTGGCCCTTTTTATACCCCCTGGTGTCACAAGGGATCATTAGATTGTTAGCCTGCATTGGGTCACAATGATTCCTTGCTTCTCTTAACCTCTGTGGTGTCACAATGCATTCCAAGCCCTTTTAGGCCACTTGGTCTTACAATGAACCATTTGATTCTTGGCCTTCATGGTGTCATAATGGTTCCTTGCTTCTATAGGTCCCCATGCTGTCAGAGTTCATCCGTGGTCCTTTTGCGCCACCTGGTTTCAAAAGGGATTCTTAGATTGTTAGCCTGCATTGGGTCACAATGGTTCCTTGCTTCTCTTAACCCCTGTGGTGTCACAATGCATCCCATGCCCTTTTAGGCCACTTGATGTCACAATGAATCATTTGATTCTTGGCCTCCATGTTGGCTTGATTGTACCATGTTTTCACTGGGCCCCATGCTTTCACAATATATCCCTGACCCTTTTAGGCCCATTGGTGTCAAAAGGGATCCTTACATTGTTAGCCTCAATTGGGTGACAATGGATCCTTGCTTCTCTTAACCCCTGTGCTGTCACAATGCATCCCATGCCCTTTTAGGCCACTTGATGTCACAATGAATCATTTGATTCTTGGCCTCCACGGTGGCATAATAGATCCTTGCTTCTATTGGTCCCCGTGCTGTAACAATCCATCCCTGGCCCTTTTTATACCCCCTGGTGCCACTAGGGATCATTAGATTGTTAGCCTGCATAGGGTCACAATGGTTCCTTCCTTCTATTAACCTCTGTGGTGTCACAATGCATTCCAAGCCCTTTTAGGCCACTTGATGTCACAATGAACCATTTGATTCTTGGCCTTCATGGTGTCATAATGGTTCCTTGCTTCTATAGCTCCCCATGCTGTCAGAGTTCATCCGTGGTCATTTTGCGCCCCCTTGTGCCACAAGGGATTCTTAGATTGTTAGCCTCCATTGGGTCACAATGGTTCCTTCCTTCTATTAACCTCTGTGGTGTCACAATGCATTCCAAGCCCTTTTAGGCCACTTGATGTCACAATGAATCATTTGATTCTTGACCTCCATGGTGGCATAATTGTACCAGGTTTTACTTGGGCCCCATGCTGTCACAATTCATCCCTGCCCCTTTTAGGCCCATTGGTGTCACAAGGGATCATTAGATTGTTAGCCTGCATTGGGTCACAATGGTTCCTTGCTTCTCTTAACCTCTGTGGTGTCACAATGCATTCCAAGCCCTTTTAGGCCACTTGATGTCACAATGAATCATTTGATTCTTGGCCTTCATGGTGGCATAATGGTTCCTTGCTTCTATAGGTCGCCATGCTGTCAGAGTTCATCCGTGGTCCTTTTGCGCCCCCTGGTGTCAAAAGGGATTCTTAGATTGTTAGCCTGCATTGGGTCACAATGGTTCCTTGCTTCTCTTAACCCCTGTGGTGTCACAATGCATTCCAAGCCCTTTTAGACCGCTTGGTCTTACAATGAACCATTTGATCTTGGTCTTCATGGTGTCATAACGGTTCCTTGATTCTATAGGTCCCCATGCTGTCAGAGTTCATCCGTGGTCCTTTTGCGCCCCCTGGTGTCAAAAGGGATTCTTAGATTGTTAGCCTACATTGGGTCACAATGGTTCCTTGCTTCTCTTAACCCCTGTGGTGTCACAATGCATCCCATGCCCTTTTAGGCCACTTGATGTCACAATGAATCATTTGATTCTTGGCCTCCATGATGGCACAATTGTACCAGGTTTTAATTGGGCCCCATGCTTTCACAATACATCCCTGACCCTTTTAGGCCCATTGGTGTCAAAAGGGATCCTTAGATTGTTAGCCTCAATTGGGTGACAATGGATCCTTGCTTCTCTTAACCCCTGTGCTGTCACAATGCATCCCATGCCCTTTTAGGCCACTTGATGTCACAATGAATCATTTGATTGTTGGCCTCCACGGTGGCATAATAGATCCTTGCTTCTATTGGTCCCCGTGCTGTAACAATCCATCCCTGGCCCTTTTTATACCCCCTGGTGCCACAAGGGATCATTAGATTGTTAGCCTGCATAGGGTCACAATGGTTCCTTCCTTCTCTTAACCTCTGTGGGGTCACAATGCATTCCAGGCCCTTTTAGGCCACTTGATGACACAATGAACCATTTGATTCTTGGCCTTCATGGTGTCATAATGGTTCCTTGCTTCTATAGCTCCCCATGCTGTCAGAGTTCATCCGTGGTCATTTTGCGCCCCCTTGTGCCACAAGGGATTCTTAGATTGTTAGCCTGCATTGGGTCACAATGGTTCCTTGCTTCTCTTAACCTCTGTGGTGTCACAATGCATTCCAAGCCCTTTTAGGCCACTTGATGTCACAATGAATCATTTGATTCTTGGCCTCCATTGTGGCATAATAGATCCTTGCTTCTATTGGTCCCCGTGCTGTAACAATCCATCCCTGGCCCTTTTTATACCCCCTTGTGCCACAAGGGATTCTTAGATTGTTAGCCTGCATTGGGTCACAATGGTTCCTTGCTTCTCTTAACCCCTGTGGTGTCACAATGCATCCCATGCCCTTTTAGGCCACTTGATGTCACAATGAATCATTTGATTCTTGGCCTCCATGGTGGCGAAATTGTAACAGGTTTTAATTGAGCCCCATGCTTTCACAATACATCCCTGCCCTTTTAGGCCCATTGGTGTCAAAAGGGATCATTAGATTGTTAGCCTCCATTGGGTCACAATGGATCCTTGCTTCTCTTAACCCCTGTGCTGTCACAATGCATCCCATGCCCTTTTAGGCCACTTGATGTCACAATGAATTATTTGATTCTTGGCCTCCATTGTGGCATAATAGATCCTTGCTTCTATTGGTCCCCGTGCTGTAACAATCCATCCCTGGCCCTTTTTATACCCCCTGGTGTCACAAGGGATCATTAGATTGTTAGCCTGCATTGGGTCACAATGATTCCTTGCTTCTCTTAACCTCTGTGGTGTCACAATGCATTCCAAGCCCTTTTAGGCCACTTGGTCTTACAATGAACCATTTGATTCTTGGCCTTCATGGTGTCATAATGGTTCCTTGCTTCTATAGGTCCCCATGCTGTCAGAGTTCATCCGTGGTCCTTTTGCGACACCTGGTTTCAAAAGGGATTCTTAGATTGTTAGCCTGCATTGGGTCACAATGGTTCCTTGCTTCTCTTAACCCCTGTGGTGTCACAATGCATCCCATGCCCTTTTAGGCCACTTGATGTCATAATGAATCATTTGATTCTTGGCCTCCATGTTGGCTTGATTGTACCATGTTTTCACTGGGCCCCATGCTTTCACAATACATCCCTGACCCTTTTAGGCCCATTGGTGTCAAAAGGGATCCTTACATTGTTTGCCTCAATTGGGTGACAATGGATCCTTGCTTCTCTTAACCCCTGTGCTGTCACAATGCATCCCATGCCCTTTTAGGCCACTTGATGTCACAATGAATCATTTGATTCTTGGCCTCCACGGTGGCATAATAGATCCTTGCTTCTATTGGTCCCCGATCTGTAACAATCCATCCCTGGCCCTTTTTATACCCCCTGGTGCCACTAGGGATCATTAGATTGTTAGCCTGCATAGGGTCACAATGGTTCCTTCCTTCTATTAACCTCTGTGGTGTCACAATGCATTCCAAGCCCTTTTAGGCCACTTGATGTCACAATGAACCATTTGATTCTTGGCCTTCATGGTGTCATAATGGTTCCTTGCTTCTATAGCTCCCCATGCTGTCAGAGTTCATCCGTGGTCATTTTGCGCCCCCTTGTGCCACAAGGGATTCTTAGATTGTTAGCCTCCATTGGGTCACAATGGTTCCTTGCTTCTCTTAACCCCTGTGGTGTCACAATGCATCCCATGCCCTTTTAGGCCACTTGATGTCACAATGAATCATTTGATTCTTGGCCTCCACGGTGGCATAATAGATCCTTGCTTCTATTGGTCCCCGTGCTGTAACAATCCATCCCTGGCCCTTTTTATACCCCCTGGTGCCACAAGGGATCATTAGATTGTTAGCCTGCATAGGGTCACAATGGTTCCTTGCTTCTCTTAACCTCTGTGGTGTCACAATGGATCCCATGCCCTTTTAGGCCACTTGATGTCACAATGAATCATTTGATTCTTGACCTCCATGGTGGCATAATTGTACCAGGTTTTACTTGGGCCCCATGCTGTCACAATTCATCCCTGCCCCTTTTAGGCCCATTGGTGTCACAAGGGATCATTAGATTGTTAGCCTGCATTGGGTCACAATGGTTCCTTGCTTCTCTTAACCCCTGTGGTGTCACAATGCATCCCATGCCCTTTTAGGCCACTTGATGTCACAATGAATCATTTGATTCTTGGCCTCCATGGTGGCATAATAGATCCTTGCTTCTATTGGTCCCCGTGCTGTAACAATCCATCCCTTGCCCTTTTACGACCCCTGGTGCCGCAAGGGATCATTAGATTGTTAGCCTGCATAGGGTCACAATGGTTCCTTGCTTCTCTTAACCTCTGTGGTGTCACAATGCATTCCAAGCCCTTTTAGGCCACTTGATGTCACAATGAATCATTTGATTCTTGGCCTTCATGGTGGCATAATGGTTCCTTGCTTCTATTGGTCGCCATGCTGTCAGAGTTCATCCGTGGTCCTTTTGCGCCCCCTGGTGTCAAAAGGGATTCTTAGATTGTTAGCCTGCATTGGGTCACAATGGTTCCTTGCTTCTCTTAACCCCTGTGGTGTCACAATGCATTCCAAGCCCTTTTAGACCGCTTGGTCTTACAATGAACCATTTGATCTTGGTCTTCATGGTGTCATAACGGTTCCTTGATTCTATAGGTCCCCATGCTGTCAGAGTTCATCCGTGGTCCTTTTGCGCCCCCTGGTGTCAAAAGGGATTCTTAGATTGTTAGCCTACATTGGGTCACAATGGTTCCTTGCTTCTCTTAACCCCTGTGGTGTCACAATGCATCCCATGCCCTTTTAGGCCACTTGATGTCACAATGAATCATTTGATTCTTGGCCTCCATGATGGCACAATTGTACCAGGTTTTAATTGGGCCCCATGCTTTCACAATACATCTCTGACCCTTTTAGGCCCATTGGTGTCAAAAGGGATCCTTAGATTGTTAGCCTCAATTGGGTGACAATGGATCCTTGCTTCTCTTAACCCCTGTGCTGTCACAATGCATCCCATGCCCTTTTAGGCCACTTGATGTCACAATGAATCATTTGATTGTTGGCCTCCACGGTGGCATAATAGATCCTTGCTTCTATTGGTCCCCGTGCTGTAACAATCCATCCCTGGCCCTTTTTATACCCCCTGGTGCCACAAGGGATCATTAGATTGTTAGCCTGCATAGGGTCACAATGGTTCCTTCTTTCTCTTAACCTCTGTGGGGTCACAATGCATTCCAGGCCCTTTTAGGCCACTTGATGACACAATGAACCATTTGATTCTTGGCCTTCATGGTGTCATAATGGTTCCTTGCTTCTATAGCTCCCCATGCTGTCAGAGTTCATCCGTGGTCATTTTGCGCCCCCTTGTGCCACAAGGGATTCTTAGATTGTTAGCCTGCATTGGGTCACAATGGTTCCTTGCTTCTCTTAACCTCTGTGGTGTCACAATGCATTCCAAGCCCTTTTAGGCCACTTGGTCTTACAATGAACCATTTGATTCTTGGCCTTCATGGTGTCATAATAGATCCTTGCTTCTATTGGTCCCCGTGCTGTAACAATCCATCCCTGGCCCTTTTAGGCCCTTTGGTGTCACAAGGGATCATTAGATTGTTAGCCTGCATTGGGTCACAATGGTTCCTTGCTTCTCTTAACCCCTGTGGTGTCACAATGCATCCCATGCCCTTTTAGGCCACTTGATGTCACAATGAATCATTTGATTCTTGGCCTCCATGGTGGCGTAATTGTACCAGGTTTTAATTGGGCCCCATGCTTTCACAATACATCCCTGACCCTTTTAGGCCCATTGGTGTCACAAGGGATCATTAGATTGTTAGCCTCCATTGGGTCACAATGGATCCTTGCTTCTCTTAACCCCTGTGCTGTCACAATGCATCCCATGCCCTTTTAGGCCACATGATGTCACAATGAATTATTTGATTCTTGGCCTCCATGGTGGCATAATAGATCCTTGCTTCTATTGGTCCCCGTGCTGTAACAATCCATCCCTGGCCCTTTTTATACCCCCTGGTGCCACAAGGGATCATTAGATTGTTAGCCTGCATTGGGTCACAATGGTTCCTTGCTTCTCTTAACCTCTGTGCTGTCACAATGCATTCCAAGCCCTTTTAGGCCACTTGGTCTTACAATGAACCATTTGATTCTTGGCCTTCATGGTGTCATAATGGTTCCTTGCTTCTATAGGTCCCCATGATGTCAGAGTTCATCCATGGTCCTTTTTCGCCCCCTGGTGTCAAAAGGGATTCTTAGATTGTTAGCCTTCATTGGGTTACAATGGTGCCTTGCTTCTCTTAACCCCTGTGGTGTCACAATGCATCCCATGCCCTTTTAGGCCACTTGATGTCACAATGAATCATTTGATTCTTGGCCTCCATGGTGGCATAATTGTACCAGGTTTTACTGGGGCCCCATGCTTTCACAATACATCCCTGGCCCTTTTAGGCCCATTGGTGTCACAAGGGATCATTAGATTGTTAGCCTGCATTGGGTCACAATGGTTCCTTGCTTCTCTTAACCTCTGTGGTGTCACAATGCATTCCAAGCCCTTTTAGGCCACTTGGTCTTACAATGAACCATTTGATTCTTGGCCTTCATGGTGTCATAATGGTTCCTTGCTTCTATAGGTCCCCATGCTGTCAAGGTTCATCCGTGGTCATTTTGCGCCCCCTGGTGTCAAAAGGGATTCTTAGATTGTTAGCCTGCATCGGGTCACAATGGTTCCTTGTTTCTCTTAACCCCTGTGCTGTCACAATGCATCCCATGCCCTTTTAGGCCACTTGATGTCACAATGAATCATTTGATTCTTGGCCTCCATGGTGGCGAAATTGTACCAGGTTTTAACTGGGCCCCATGCTTTCACAATACCTCCCTGACCCTTTTAGGCCCATTGGTGTCAAAAGGGATTATTAGATTGTTAGCCTCCATTGGGTCACAATGGATCCTTGCTTCTCTTAACCCATGTGGTGTCACAATGCATCCCATGCCCTTTTAGGCCACTTGATGTCACAATGAATTATTTGATTCTTGGCCTCCATGGTGGCATAATAGATCCTTGCTTCTATTGGTCCCCGTGCTGTAACAATCCATCCCTGGCCCTTTTTATACCCCCTGGTGTCACAAGGGATCATTAGATTGTTAGCCTGCATTGGGTCACAATGGTTCCTTGCTTCTCTTAACCTCTGTGGTGTCACAATGCATCCCATGCCCTTTTAGGCCACTTGTTGTCACAATGAATCATTTGATTCTTGGCCTCCATTGTGGCATAATAGATCCTTGCTTCTATTGGTCCCCGTGCTGTAACAATCCATCCCTGGCGCTTTTTATACCCCCCGGTGCCACAAGGGATCATTAGATTGTTAGCCTGCATTGGGTCACATTGATTCCTTGCTTCTCTTAACCTCTGTGGTGTCACAATGCATTCCAAGCCCTTTTAGGCCACTTGATGTCACAATGAACCATTTGATTCTTGGCCTTCATGGTGTCATAATGGTTCCTTGCTTCTATTGGTCCCCATGCTGTCAGAGTTCATCCGTGGTCCTTTTGCGCCCCCTGGTGTCAAAAGGGATTCTTAGATTGTTAGCCTGCATTGGGTTACAACGGTGCCTTGGTTCTCTTAACCCCTGTGGTGTCACAATGCATCCCATGCCCTTTTAGGCCACTTGATGTCACAATGAATCATTTGATTCTTGGCCTCCATGTTGGCTTGATTGTACCATGTTTTCACTGGGCCCCATGCTTTCACAATACATCCCTGACCCTTTTAGGCCCATTGGTGTCAAAAGGGATCCTTAGATTGTTAGCCTCAATTGGGTGACAATGGATCCTTGCTTCTCTTAACGCCTGTGCTGTCACAATGCATTCCAAGCCCTTTTAGGCCACTTGATGTCACAATGAATCATTTGATTCTTGGCCTCCATTGTGGCATAATAGATCCTTGCTTCTATTGGTCCCCGTGCTGTAACAATCCATCCCTGGCCCTTTTTATACCCCCTGGTGACACAAGGGATCATTAGATTTTTAGCCTGCAGAGGGTCACAATGGTTCCTTCCTTCTATTAACCTCTGTGGTGTCACAATGCATTCCAAGCCCTTTTAGGCCACTTGATGTCACAATGAACCATTTGATTCTTGGCCTTCATGGTGTCATAATGGTTCCTTGCTTCTATAGCTCCCCATGCTGTCAGAGTTCATCCGTGGTCATTTTGCGCCCCCTTGTGCCACAAGGGATTCTTAGATTGTTAGCCTGCATTGGGTCACAATGGTTCCTTGCTTCTCTTAACCCCTGTGGTGTCACAATGCATCCCATGCCCTTTTAGGCCACTTGATGTCACAATGAATCATTTGATTCTTGGCCTCCATGGTGGCGAAATTGTAACAGGTTTTAATTGAGCCCCATGCTTTCACAATACATCCCTGACCCTTTTAGGCCCATTGGTGTCAAAAGGGATCATTAGATTGTTAGCCTCCATTGAGTCACAATGGATCCTTGCTTCTCTTAACCCCTGTGCTGTCACAATGCATCCCATGCCCTTTTAGGCCACTTGATGTCACAATGAATTATTTGATTCTTGGCCTCCATTGTGGCATAATAGATCCTTGCTTCTATTGGTCCCCGTGCTGTAACAATCCATCCCTGGCCCTTTTTATACCCCCTGGTGTCACAAGGGATCATTAGATTGTTAGCCTGCATTGGGTCACAATGATTCCTTGCTTCTCTTAACCTCTGTGGTGTCACAATGCATTCCAAGCCCTTTTAGGCCACTTGGTCTTACAATGAACCATTTGATTCTTGGCCTTCATGGTGTCATAATGGTTCCTTGCTTCCATAGGTCCCCATGCTGTCAGAGTTCATGCGTGGTCCTTTTGCGCCACCTGGTTTCAAAAGGGATTCTTAGATTGTTAGCCTGCATTGGGTCACAATGGTTCCTTGCTTCTCTTAACCCCTGTGGTGTCACAATGCATCCCATGCCCTTTTAGGCCACTTGATGTCACAATGAATCATTTGATTCTTGGCCTCCATGGTGGCATAATTGTACCAGGTTTTACTGGGGCCCCATGCTTTCACAATTCATCCCTGGCCCTTTTAGGCCCATTGGTGTCACAAGGGATCATTAGATTGTTAGCCTGAATTGGGTCACAATGGTTCCTTGCTTCTCTTAACCTCTGTGGTGTCACAATGCATTCCAAGCCCTTTTAGGCCACTTGGTCTTACAATGAACCATTTGATTCTTGGCCTTCATGGTGTCATAATGGTTCCTTGATTCTATAGGTCCCCATGCTGTCAAGGTTCATCCGTGGTCATTTTGCGCCCCCTGGTGTCAAAAGGGATTCTTAGATTGTTAGCCTGCATTGGGTCACAATGGTTCCTTGCTTCTCTTAACCCCTGTGGTGTCACAATGCATCCCATGACCTTTTAGGCCACTTGATGTCACAATGAATCATTTGATTCTTGGCCTCCAAGGTGTCATAATGGTTCCTTGTTTCTATTGGTCCCCATGCTGTCAAAATTCATCCCTGGCCCTTTTACGCCCCCTGGTGTCAAATGGGATCCTGGCATTATTAGCCTCCATTGGGTCACAATGGATCCTTGCTTCTCTTAACCCCTGTGGTGTCACAATGCATCCCATGCCCTTTTAGGCCACTTGATGTCACAATGAATCATTTGATTCTTGGCCTCCATGGTGGCGTAATTGTACCAGGTTTTACTTGGGCCCCATGCTTTCACAATACATCCCTGCCCCTTTTAGGCCCATTGGTATCACAAGGGGTCATTAGATTGTTAGCCTCCATTGGGTCACAATGGATCCTTGCTTCTCTTAACCCCTGTGCTGTCACAATGCATCCCATGCCCTTTTAGGCCACTTGATGTCACAATGAATCATTTGATTCTTGGCCTCCATGGTGGCATAATTGTACCAGGTTTTACTGGGGCCCCATGCTTTCACAATTCATCCCTGGCCCTTTTAGGCCCATTGGTGTCACAAGGGATCATTAGATTGTTAGCCTGCATTGGGTCACAATGGTTCCTTGCTTCTCTTAACCTCTGTGGTGTCACAATGCATTCCAAGCCCTTTTAGGCCACTTGGTCTTACAATGAACCATTTGATTCTTGGCCTTCATGGTGTCATAATGGTTCCTTGCTTCTATAGGTCCCCATGCTGTCAAGGTTCATCCGTGGTCATTTTGAGCCCCCTGGTGTCAAAAGGGATTCTTAGATTGTTAGCCTACATAGGGTCACAATGGTTCCTTGCTTCTCTTAACCTCTGTGCTGTCACAATGCATCCCATGCCCTTTTAGGCCACTTGATGTCAGAATGAATCATTTGATTCTTGGCCTCCATGGTGGCATAATAGATCCTTGCTTCTATTGGTCCCCGTGTTGTAACAATTCATCCCTGCCCCTTTTAGGCCCATTGGTGTCAAAAGCGATCATTAGATTGTTAGCCTGCATTGGGTCAAAATGGTTCCTTGCTTCTCTTAACCTCTGTGCTGTCACAATGCATCCCATGCCCTTTTAGGCCACTTGATGTCACAATGAATCATTTGATTCTTGGCCTCCATGGTGGCATAATAGATCCTTGCTTCTATTGGTCCCCGTGCTGTAACAATCCATCCCTGGCCCTTTTTATACCCCCCGGTGCCACAAGGGATCATTAGATTGTTAGCCTGCATTGGGTCACAATGGTTCCTTGCTTCTCTTAACCTCTGTGCTGTCACAATGCATTCCAAGCCCTTTTAGGCCACTTGATGTCACAATGAACCATTTGATTCTTGGCCTTCATGGTGTCATAATGGTTCCTTGCTTCTATAGGTCCCCATGCTGTCAGAGTTCATCCGTGGTCCTTTTCCGCCCCCTGGTGTCAAAAGGGATTCTTAGATTGTTAGCCTGCATTGGGTCACAATGGTTCCTTGCTTCTCTTAACCCCTGTGGTGTCACAATGCATCCCATGCCCTTTTAGGCCACTTGATGTCACAATGAATTATTTGATTCTTGGCCTCCATTGTGGCATAATAGATCCTTGCTTCTATTGGTCCCCGTGCTGTAACAATCCATCCCTGGCCCTTTTTATACCCCCTGGTGTCACAAGGGATCATTAGATTGTTAGCCTGCATTGGGTCACAATGATTCCTTGCTTCTCTTAACCTCTGTGGTGTCACAATGCATTCCAAGCCCTTTTAGGCCACTTGGTCTTACAATGAACCATTTGATTCTTGGCCTTCATGGTGTCATAATGGTTCCTTGCTTCTATAGGTCCCCATGCTGTCAGAGTTCATCCGTGGTCCTTTTGCGCCACCTGGTTTCAAAAGGGATTCTTAGATTGTTAGCCTGCATTGGGTCACAATGGTTCCTTGCTTCTCTTAACCCCTGTGGTGTCACAATGCATCCCATGCCCTTTTAGGCCACTTGATGTCACAATGAATCATTTGATTCTTGGCCTCCATGGTGGCATAATTGTACCAGGTTTTACTGGGGCCCCATGCTTTCACAATTCATCACTGGCCCTTTTAGGCCCATTGGTGTCACAAGGGATCATTAGATTGTTAGCCTGCATTGGGTCACAATGGTTCCTTGCTTCTCTTAACCTCTGTGGTGTCACAATGCATTCCAAGCCCTTTTAGGCCACTTGGTCTTACAATGAACCATTTGATTCTTGGCCTTCATGGTGTCATAATGGTTCCTTGCTTCTATAGGTCCCCATGATGTCAAGGTTCATCCGTGGTCATTTTGCGCCCCCTGGTGTCAAAAGGGATTATTAGATTGTTAGCCTCCATTGGGTCACAATGGATCCTTGCTTCTCTTAACCCCTGTGGTGTCACAATGCATCCCATGCCCTTTTAGGCCTCTTGATGTCACAATGAATCATTTGATTCTTGGCCTCCATGGTGTCATAATGGTTCCTTGTTTCTATTGGTCCCCGTGCTGTCACAATTCATCCCTGGCCCTTTTACGCCCCCTGGTGTCAAATGGGATCCTGGGATTATTAGCCTCCATTGGGTCACAATGGATCCTTGCTTCTCTTAACCCCTGTGGTGTCACAATGCATCCCATGCCCTTTTAGGCCACTTGATGTCACAATGAATCATTTGATTCTTGACCTCCATGGTGGCATAATTGTACCAGGTTTTACTTGGGCCCCATGCTGTCACAATTCATCCCTGCCCCTTTTAGGCCCATTGGTGTCACAAGGGATCATTAGATTGTTAGCCTGCATTGGGTCACAATGGTTCCTTGCTTCTCTTAACCCCTGTGGTGTCACAATGCATCCCATGCCCTTTTAGGCCACTTGATGTCACAATGAATCATTTGATTCTTGGCCTCCATGGTGGCATAATAGATCCTTGCTTCTATTGGTCCCCGTGCTGTAACAATCCATCCCTTGCCCTTTTACGCCCCCTGGTGCCACAAGGGATCATTAGATTGTTAGCCTGCATAGGGTCACAATGGTTCCTTGCTTCTCTTAACCTCTGTGGTGTCACAATGCATTCCAAGCCCTTTTAGGCCACTTGATGTCACAATGAATCATTTGATTCTTGGCCTTCATGGTGGCATAATGGTTCCTTGCTTCTATAGGTCGCCATGCTGTCAGAGTTCATCCGTGGTCCTTTTGCGCCCCCTGGTGTCAAAAGGGATTCTTAGATTGTTAGCCTGCATTGGGTCACAATGGTTCCTTGCTTCTCTTAACCTCTGTGCTGTCACAATGCATTCCAAGCCCTTTTAGACCGCTTGGTCTTACAATGAACCATTTGATCTTGGTCTTCATGGTGTCATAACGGTTCCTTGATTCTATAGGTCCCCATGCTGTCAGAGTTCATCCGTGGTCCTTTTGCGCCCCCTGGTGTCAAAAGGGATTCTTAGATTGTTAGCCTACATTGGGTCACAATGGTTCCTTGCTTCTCTTAACCCCTGTGGTGTCACAATGCATCCCATGCCCTTTTAGGCCACTTGATGTCACAATGAACCATTTGATTCTTGGCCTCCATGATGGCACAATTGTACCAGGTTTTAATAGGGCCCCATGCTTTCACAATACATCCCTGACCCTTTTAGGCCCATTGGTGTCAAAAGGGATCCTTAGATTGTTAGCCTCAATTGGGTGACAATGGATCCTTGCTTCTCTTAACCCCTGTGGTGTCACAATGCATCCCATGCCCTTTTAGGCCACTTGATGTCACAATGAATCATTTGATTCTTGGCCTCCACGGTGGCATAATAGATCCTTGCTTCTATTGGTCCCCGTGCTGTAACAATCCATCCCTGGCCCTTTTTATACCCCCTGGTGCCACAAGGGATCATTAGATTGTTAGCCTGCATAGGGTCACAATGGTTCCTTCCTTCTCTTAACCTCTGTGGTGTCACAATGCATTCCAAGCCCTTTTAGGCCACTTGGTCTTACAATGAACCATTTGATTCTTGGCCTTCATGGTGTCATAATAGATCCTTGCTTCTATTGGTCCCCGTGCTGTAACAATCCATCCCTGGCCCTTTTAGGCCCTTTGGTGTCACAAGGGATCATTAGATTGTTAGCCTGCATTGGGTCACAATGGTTCCTTGCTTCTCTTAACCCCTGTGGTGTCACAATGCATCCCATGCCCTTTTAGGCCACTTGATGTCACAATGAATCATTTGATTCTTGGCCTTCATGGTGTCATAATGGTTCCTTGCTTCCATAGGTCCCCATGCTGTCAGAGTCCATCCGTGGTCCTTTTGCGCCCCCTGGTGTCACAAGGGATTCTTAGATTGTTAGCCTGCATTGGGTAACAATGGTTCCTTGCTTCTCTTAACCCCTGTGGTGTCACAATGCATCCCATGCCCTTTTAGGCCACTTGATGTCACAATGAATCATTTGATTCTTGGCCTCCACGGTGGCATAATAGATCCTTGCTTCTATTGGTCCCCGTGCTGTAACAATCCATCCCTGGCCCTTTTTATACCCCCTGGTGCCACAAGGGATCATTAGATTGTTAGCCTGCATAGGGTCACAATGGTTCCTTGCTTCTCTTAACCTCTGTGCTGTCACAATGCATTCCAAGCCCTTTTAGGCCACTTGGTCTTACAATGAACCATTTGATTCTTGGCCTTCATGGTGTCATAATGGTTCCTTGCTTCTATAGGTCCCCATGATGTCAGAGTTCATCCATGGTCCTTTTTCGCCCCCTGGTGTCAAAAGGGATTCTTAGATTGTTAGCCTTCATTGGGTTACAATGGTGCCTTGGTTCTCTTAACCCCTGTGGTGTCACAATGCATCCCATGCCCTTTTAGGCCACTTGATGTCACAATGAATCATTTGATTCTTGGCCTCCATGGTGGCATAATTTTACCAGGTTTTACTGGGGCCCCATGCTTTCACAATACATCCCTGGCCCTTTTAGGCCCATTGGTGTCACAAGGGATCATTAGATTGTTAGCCTGCATTGGGTCACAATGGTTCCTTGCTTCTCTTAACCTCTGTGGTGTCACAATGCATTCCAAGCCCTTTTAGGCCACTTGGTCTTACAATGAACCATTTGATTCTTGGCCTTCATGGTGTCATAATGGTTCCTTGCTTCTATAGGTCCCCATGCTGTCAAGGTTCATCCGTGGTCATTTTGCGCCCCCTGGTGTCAAAAGGGATTCTTAGATTGTTAGCCTGCATCGGGTCACAATGGTTCCTTGTTTCTCTTAACCCCTGTGCTGTCACAATGCATCCCATGCCCTTTTAGGCCACTTGATGTCACAATGAATCATTTGATTCTTGGCCTCCATGGTGGCGAAATTGTACCAGGTTTTAACTGGGCCCCATGCTTTCACAATACATCCCTGCCCTTTTAGGCCCATTGGTGTCAAAAGGGATCATTAGATTGTTAGCCTGCATTGGGTCACAATGGATCCTTGCTTCTCTTAACCCATGTGGTGTCACAATGCATCCCATGCCCTTTTAGGCCACTTGATGTCACAATGAATTATTTGATTCTTGGCCTCCATTGTGGCATAATAGATCCTTGCTTCTATTGGTCCCCGTGCTGTAACAATCCATCCCTGGCCCTTTTTATACCCCCTGGTGTCACAAGGGATCATTAGATTGTTAGCCTGCATTGGGTCACAATGGTTCCTTGCTTCTCTTAACCCCTGTGCTGTCACAATGCATCCCATGCCCTTTTAGGCCACTTGTTGTCACAATGAATCATTTGATTCTTGGCCTCCATGGTGGCATAATAGATCCTTGCTTCTATTGGTCCCCGTGCTGTAACAATCCATCCCTGGCCCTTTTTATACCCCCCGGTGCCACAAGGGATCATTAGATTGTTAGCCTTCATTGGGTCACAATGGTTCCTTGCTTCTCTTAACCTCTGTGCTGTCACAATGCATTCCAAGCCCTTTTAGGCCACTTGATGTCACAATGAACCATTTGATTCTTGGCCTTCATGGTGTCATAATGGTTCCTTGCTTCTATAGGTCCCCATGCTGTCAGAGTTCATCCGTGGTCCTTTTGCGTCCCCTGGTGTCAAAAGGGATTCTTAGATTGTTAGCCTGCATTGGGTTACAATGGTGCCTTGCTTCTCTTAACCCCTGTGGTGTCACAATGCATCCCATGCCCTTTTAGGCCACTTGATGTCACAATGAATCATTTGATTCTTGGCCTCCATGTTGGCTTGATTGTACCATGTTTTCACTGGGCCCCATGCTTTCACAATACATCCCTGACCCTTTTAGGCCCATTGGTGTCAAAAGGGATCCTTACATTGTTAGCCTCAATTGGGTGACAAAGGATCCTTGCTTCTCTTAACCCCTGTGCTGTCACAATGCATCCCATGCCCTTTTAGGCCACTTGATGTCACAATGAATCATTTGATTCTTGGCCTCCACGGTGGCATAATAGATCCTTGCTTCTATTGGTCCCCGTGCTGTAACAATCCATCCCTGGCCCTTTTTATACCCCCTGGTGCCACAAGGGATCATTAGATTGTTAGCCTGCATAGGGTCACAATGGTTCCTTCCTTCTATTAACCTCTGTGGTGTCACAATGCATTCCAAGCCCTTTTAGGCCACTTGATGTCACAATGAACCATTTGATTCTTGGCCTTCATGGTGTCATAATGGTTCCTTGCTTCTATAGCTCCCCATGCTGTCAGAGTTCATCCGTGGTCATTTTGCGCCCCCTTGTGCCACAAGGGATTCTTAGATTGTTAGCCTGCATTGGGTCACAATGGTTCCTTGCTTCTCTTAACCCCTGTGGTGTCACAATGCATCCCATGCCCTTTTAGGCCACTTGATGTCACAATGAATCATTTGATTCTTGGCCTCCATGGTGGCGAAATTGTACCAGGTTTTAATTGAGCCCCATGCTTTCACAATACATCCCTGCCCTTTTAGGCCCATTGGTGTCAAAAGGGATCATTAGATTGTTAGCCTCCATTGGGTCACAATGGATCCTTGCTTCTCTTAACCCCTGTGCTGTCACAATGCATCCCATGCCCTTTTAGGCCACTTGATGTCACAATGAATTATTTGATTCTTGGCCTCCATTGTGGCATAATAGATCCTTGCTTCTATTGGTCCCCGTGCTGTAACAATCCATCCCTGGCCCTTTTTATACCCCCTGGTGTCACAAGGGATCATTAGATTGTTAGCCTGCATTGGGTCACAATGATTCCTTGCTTCTCTTAACCTCTGTGGTGTCACAATGCATTCCAAGCCCTTTTAGGCCACTTGGTCTTACAATGAACCATTTGATTCTTGGCCTTCATGGTGTCATAATGGTTCCTTGCTTCCATAGGTCCCCATGCTGTCAGAGTTCATCCGTGGTCCTTTTGCGCCACCTGGTTTCAAAAGGGATTGTTAGATTGTTAGCCTGCATTGGGTCACAATGGTTCCTTGCTTCTCTTAACCCCTGTGGTGTCACAATGCATCCCATGCCCTTTTAGGCCACTTGATGTCACAATGAATCATTTGATTCTTGGCCTCCATGGTGGCATAATTGTACCAGGTTTTACTGGGGCCCCATGCTTTCACAATTCATCCCTGGCCCTTTTAGGCCCATTGGTGTCACAAGGGATCATTAGATTGTTAGCCTGCATTGGGTCACAATGGTTCCTTGCTTCTCTTAACCTCTGTGGTGTCACAATGCATTCCAAGCCCTTTTAGGCCACTTGGTCTTACAATGAACCATTTGATTCTTGGCCTTCATGGTGTCATAATGGTTCCTTGATTCTATAGGTCCCCATGCTGTCAAGGTTCATCCGTGGTCATTTTGCGCCCCCTGGTGTCACAAGGGATCATTAGATTGTTAGCCTGCATTGGGTCACAATGGTTCCTTGCTTCTCTTAACCCCTGTGGTGTCACAATGCATCCCATGAACTTTTAGGCCACTTGATGTCACAATGAATCATTTGATTCTTGGCCTCCATGGTGTCATAATGGTTCCTTGTTTCTATTGGTCCCCATGCTGTCACAATTCATCCCTGGCCCTTTTACGCCCCCTGGTGTCAAATGGGATCCTGGGATTATTAGCCTCCATTGGGTCACAATGGATCCTTGCTTCTCTTAACCCCTGTGGTGTCACAATGCATCCCATGCCCTTTTAGGCCACTTGATGTCACAATGAATCATTTGATTCTTGGCCTCCACGGTGGCATAATTGATCCTTGCTTCTATTGGTCCCCGTGCTGTAACAATCCATCCCTGGCCCTTTTTATACCCCCTGGTGCCACAAGGGATCATTAGATTGTTAGCCTGCATAGGGTCACAATGGTTCCTTGCTTCTCTTAACCCCTGTGGTGTCACAATGCATCCCATGCCCTTTTAGGCCACTTGTTGTCACAATGAATCATTTGATTCTTGGCCTCCATGGTGGCGTAATTGTACCAGGTTTTAATTGGGCCCCATGCTTTCACAATACATCCCTGCCCCTTTTAGGCCCATTGGTGTCAAAAGGGATCATTAGATTGTTAGCCTGCATTGGGTCACAATGGTTCCTTGCTTCTCTTAACCCCTGTGCTGTCACAATGCATCCCATGCCCTTTTAGGCCACTTGATGTCACAATGAATTATTTGATTCTTGGCCTCCATTGTGGCATAATAGATCCTTGCTTCTATTGGTCCCCGTGCTGTAACAATCCATCCCTGGCCCTTTTTATACCCCCTGGTGTCACAAGGGATCATTAGATTGTTAGCCTGCATTGGGTCACAATGATTCCTTGCTTCTCTTAACCTCTGTGGTGTCACAATGCATTCCAAGCCCTTTTAGGCCACTTGGTCTTACAATGAACCATTTGATTCTTGGCCTTCATGGTGTCATAATGGTTCCTTGCTTCTATAGGTCCCCATGCTGTCAGAGTTCATCCGTGGTCCTTTTGCGCCACCTGGTTTCAAAAGGGATTCTTAGATTGTTAGCCTCCATTGGGTCACAATGGATCCTTGCTTCTCTTAACCCCTGTGCTGTCACAATGCATCCCATGCCCTTTTAGGCCACTTGATGTCACAATGAATCATTTGATTCTTGGCCTCCATGGTGTCATAATGGTTCCTTGTTTCTATTGGTCCCCATGCTGTCACAATTAATCCCTGGCCCTTTTACGCCCCCTGGTGTCAAATGGGATCCTGGGATTATTAGCCTCCATTGGGTCACAATGGATCCTTGCTTCTCTTAACCCCTGTGGTGTCACAATGCATCCCATGCCCTTTTAGGCCACTTGATGTCACAATGAATCATTTGATTCTTGGCCTCCACGGTGGCATAATTGATCCTTGCTTCTATTGGTCCCCGTGCTGTAACAATCCATGCCTGGCCCTTTTTATACCCCCTGGTGCCAAAAGGGATCATTAGATTGTTAGCTTGCATTGGGTCACAATGGTTCCTTGCTTCTCTTAACCTCTGTGGTGTCACAATGCATCCCATGCCCTTTTAGGCCACTTGGTCTTACAATGAACCATTTGATTCTTGGCCTTCATGGTGTCATAATGGTTCCTTGCTTCTATAGGTCCCCATGCTGTCAGAGTTCATCCGTGGTCCTTTTCCGCCCCCTGGTGTCAAAAGGGATTCTTAGATTGTTAGCCTGCATTGGGTCACAATGGTTCCTTGCTTCTCTTAACCCCTGTGGTGTCACAATGCATCCCATGCCCTTTTAGGCCACTTGATGTCACAATGAATCATTTGATTCTTGGCCTCCATGGTGGCGAAATTGTACCAGGTTTTAACTGGGCCCCATGCTTTCACAATACATCCCTGCCCCTTTTAGGCCCATTGGTGTCAAAAGGGATCATTAGATCGTTAGCCTGCATTGGGTCACAATGGTTCCTTGCTTCTCTTAACCTCTGTGCTGTCACAATGCATCCCATGCCCTTTTAGGCCACATGATGTCACAATGAATTATTTGATTCTTGGCCTCCATGGTGGCATAATAGATCCTTGCTTCTATTGGTCCCCGTGCTGTAACAATTCATCCCTGGACCTTTAGGCCCATTGGTGTCACAAGGGATCATTAGATTGTTAGCCTGCATTGGGTCACAATGGTTCCTTGCTTCTCTTAACCTCTGTGGTGTCACAATGCATTCCAAGCCCTTTTAGGCCACTTGGTCTTACAATGAACCATTTGATTCTTGGCCTTCATGGTGTCATAATAGATCCTTGCTTCTATTGGTCCCCGTGCTGTAACAATCCATCCCTGGCCCTTTTAGGCCCATTGGTGTCACAAGGGATCATTAGATTGTTAGCCTGCATTGGGTCACAATGGTTCCTTGCTTCTCTTAACCCCTGTGGTGTCACAATGCATCCCATGACCTTTTAGGCCACTTGATGTCACAATGAATTATTTGATTCTTGGCCTCCATGGTGGCATAATAGATCCTTGCTTCTATTGGTCCCCGTGCTGTAACAATCCATGCCTGGCCCTTTTAGGCCCATTGGTGTCACTAGGGATCATTAGATTGTTAGCCTGCAATGGGTCACAATGGTTCCTTGCTTCTCTTAACCTCTGTGGTGTCACAATGCATTCCAAGCCCTTTTAGGCCACTTGGTCTTACAATGAACCATTTGATTCTTGGCCTTCATGGTGTCATAATGGTTCCTTGCTTCCATAGCTCCCCATGCTGTCAGAGTCCATCCGTGGCCCTTTTGCGCCCCCTGGTGTCACAAGGGATTCTTAGATTGTTACCCTGCATTGGGTAACAATGGTTCCTTGGTTCTCTTAACCCCTGTGGTGTCACAATGCATCCCATGCCCTTTTAGGCCACTTGATGTCACAATGAATCATTTGATTCTTGGCCTCCATGGTGGCTTGATTGTACCATGTTTTCACTGGGCCCCATGCTTTCACAATACATCCCTGCCCCTTTTAGGCCCATTGGTGTGAAAAGGGATTATTAGATTGTTAGCCTCCATTGGGTCACAATGGATCCTTGCTTCTCTTAACCCCTGTGCTGTCACAATGCATCCCATGCCCTTTTAGGCCACTTGATGTCACAATGAATCATTTGATTCTTGGCCTCCATGGTGGCATAATTGTACCAGGTTTTACTGGGGCCCCATGCTTTCACAATTCATCCCTGGCCCTTTTAGGCCCATTGGTGTCACAAGGGATCATTAGATTGTTAGCCTGCATTGGGTCACAATGGTTCCTTGCTTCTCTTAACCTCTGTGGTGTCACAATGCATTCCAAGCCCTTTTAGGCCACTTGGTCTTACAATGAACCATTTGATTCTTGGCCTTCATGGTGTCATAATGGTTCCTTGCTTCTATAGGTCCCCATGCTGTCAAGGTTCATCCGTGGTCATTTTGCGCCCCCTGGTGTCAAAAGGGATTCTTAGATTGTTAGCCTCCATTGGGTCACAATGGTTCCTTGCTTCTCTTAACCTCTGTGGTGTCACAATGCATCCCATGCCCTTTTAGGCCACTTGATGTCACAATGAATCATTTGATTCTTGGCCTCCATGGTGGCATAATAGATCCTTGTTTCTATTGGTCCCCGTGTTGTAACAATTCATCCCTGGCCCTTTTAGGCCCATTGGTGTCACAAGGGATCATTAGATTGTTAGCCTGCATTGGGTCAAAATGGTTCCTTGCTTCTCTTAACCTCTGTGCTGTCACAATGCATCCCATGCCCTTTTAGGCCACTTGATGTCACAATGAATCATTTGATTCTTGGCCTCCATGGTGGCATAATAGATCCTTGCTTCTATTGGTCCCCGTGCTGTAACAATCCATCCCTGGCCCTTTTTATACCCCCCGGTGCCACAAGGGATCATTAGATTGTTAGCCTGCATTGGGTCACAATGGTTCCTTGCTTCTCTTAACCTCTGTGCTGTCACAATGCATTCCAAGCCCTTTTAGGCCACTTGATGTCACAATGAACCATTTGATTCTTGGCCTTCATGGTGTCATAATGGTTCCTTGCTTCTATAGGTCCCCATGCTGTCAGAGTTCATCCGTGGTCCTTTTCCGCCCCCTGGTGTCAAAAGGGATTCTTAGATTGTTAGCCTCCATTGGGTTACAATGGTTCCTTGCTTCTCTTAACCCCTGTGGTGTCACAATGCATCCCATGCCCTTTTAGGCCACTTGATGTCACAATGAATCATTTGATTCTTGGCCTCCATGGTGGCTTGATTGTACCATGTTTTCACTGGGCCCCATGCTTTCACAATACATCCCTGCCCCTTTTAGGCCCATTGGTTTCAAAAGGGATCCTTACATTGTTAGCCTCCATTGGGTGACAATGGATCCTTGCTTCTCTTAACCCCTGTGCTGTCACAATGCATCCCATGCCCTTTTAGGCCACTTGATGTCACAATGAATTATTTGATTCTTGGCCTCCATGGTGGCATAATAGATCCTTGCTTCTATAGGTCCCCATGATGTCAAGGTTCATCCGTGGTCATTTTGCGCCCCCTGGTGTCAAAAGGGATTATTAGATTGTTAGCCTCCATTGGGTCACAATGGATCCTTGCTTCTCTTAACCCCTGTGGTGTCACAATGCATCCCATGCCCTTTTAGGCCACTTGATGTCACAATGAATCATTTGATTCTTGGCCTCCATGGTGTCATAATGGTTCCTTGTTTCTATTGGTCCCCATGCTGTCACAATTCATCCCTGGCCCTTTTACGCCCCCTGGTGTCAAATGGGATCCTGGGATTATTAGCCTCCATTGGGTCACAATGGATCCTTGCTTCTCTTAACCCCTGTGGTGTCACAATGCATCCCATGCCCTTTTAGGCCACTTGATGTCACAATGAATCATTAGATTCTTGGCCTCCACGGTGGCATAATTGATCCTTGCTTCTATTGGTCCCCGTGCTGTAACAATCCATGCCTGGCCCTTTTTATACCCCCTGGTGCCAAAAGGGATCATTAGATTGTTAGCTTGCATTGGGTCACAATGGTTCCTTGCTTCTCTTAACCTCTGTGGTGTCACAATGCATCCCATGCCCTTTTAGGCCACTTGGTCTTACAATGAACCATTTGATTCTTGGCCTTCATGGTGTCATAATGGTTCCTTGCTTCTATAGGTCCCCATGCTGTCAGAGTTCATCCGTGGTCCTTTTCCGCCCCCTGGTGTCAAAAGGGATTCTTAGATTGTTAGCCTGCATTGGGTCACAATGGTTCCTTGCTTCTCTTAACCCCTGTGGTGTCACAATGCATCCCATGCCCTTTTAGGCCACTTGATGTCACAATGAATCATTTGATTCTTGGCCTCCATGGTGTCGTAATTGTACCAGGTTTTACTTATGCCCCATGCTTTCACAATACATCCCTGCCCCTTTTAGGCCCATTGGTGTCAAAAGGGATCATTAGATCGTTAGCCTGCATTGGGTCACAATGGATCCTTGCTTCTCTTAACCTCTGTGCTGTCACAATGCATCCCATGCCCTTTTAGGCCACATGATGTCACAATGAATTATTTGATTCTTGGCCTCCATGGTGGCATAATAGATCCTTCCTTCTATTGGTCCCCGTGCTGTAACAATTCATCCCTGGACCATTAGGCCCATTGGTGTCACAAGGGATCATTAGATTGTTAGCCTGCATTGGGTCACAATGGTTCCTTGCTTCTCTTAACCTCTGTGGTGTCACAATGCATTCCAAGCCCTTTTAGGCCACTTGGTCTGACAATGAACCATTTGATTCTTGGCCTTCATGGTGTCATAATAGATCCTTGCTTCTATTGGTCCCCGTGCTGTAACAATCCATCCCTGGCCCTTTTAGGCCCATTGGTGTCACAAGGGATCATTAGATTGTTAGCCTGCATTGGGTCACAATGGTTCCTTGCTTCTCTTAACCCCTGTGGTGTCACAATGCATGCCATGCCCATTTAGGCCACTTGATGTCACAATGAATTATTTGATTCTTGGCCTCCATGGTGGCATAATAGATCCTTGCTTCTATTGGTCCCCGTGCTGTAACAATCCATCCCTGGCCCTTTTAGGCCCATTGGTGTCACTAGGGATCATTAGATTGTTAGCCTGCAATGGGTCACAATGGTTCCTTGCTTCTCTTAACCTCTGTGCTGTCACAATGCATTCCAAGCCCTTTTAGGCCACTTGGTCTTACAATGAACCATTTGATTCTTGGCCTTCATGGTGTCATAATGGTTCCTTGCTTCCATAGCTCCCCATGCTGTCAGAGTCCATCCGTGGCCCTTTTGCGCCCCCTGGTGTCAAAAGGGATTATTAGATTGTTAGCCTCCATTGGGTCACAATGGATCCTTGCTTCTCTTAACCCCTGTGCTGTCACAATGCATCCCATGCCCTTTTAGGCCACTTGATGTCACAATGAATCATTTGATTCTTGGCCTCCATGGTGGCATAATTGTACCAGGTTTTACTGGGGCCCCATGCTTTCACAATTCATCCCTGGCCCTTTTAGGCCCATTGGTGTCACAAGGGATCATTAGATTGTTAGCCTGCATTGGGTCACAATGGTTCCTTGCTTCTCTTAACCTCTGTGGTGTCACAATGCATTCCAAGCCCTTTTAGGCCACTTGGTCTTACAATGAACCATTTGATTCTTGGCCTTCATGGTGTCATAATGGTTCCTTGCTTCTCTTAACCTCTGTGCTGTCACAATGCATCCCATGCCCTTTTAGGCCACTTGATGTCACAATGAATCATTTGATTCTTGGCCTCCATGGTGGCATAATAGATCCTTGCTTCTATTGGTCCCCGTGCTGTAACAATCCATCCCTGGCCCTTTTTATACCCCCCGGTGCCACAAGGGATCATTAGATTGTTAGCCTGCATTGGGTCACAATGGTTCCTTGCTTCTCTTAACCTCTGTGCTGTCACAATGCATTCCAAGCCCTTTTAGGCCACTTGATGTCACAATGAACCATTTGATTCTTGGCCTTCATGGTGTCATAATGGTTCCTTGCTTCTATAGGTCCCCATGCTGTCAGAGTTCATCCGTGGTCCTTTTCCGCCCCCTGGTGTCAAAAGGGATTCTTAGATTGTTAGCCTCCATTGGGTTACAATGGTTCCTTGCTTCTCTTAACCCCTGTGGTGTCACAATGCATCCCATGCCCTTTTAGGCCACTTGATGTCACAATGAATCATTTGATTCTTGGCCTCCATGGTGGCTTGATTGTACCATGTTTTCACTGGGCCCCATGCTTTCACAATACATCCCTGCCCCTTTTAGGCCCATTGGTTTCAAAAGGGATCCTTACATTGTTAGCCTCCATTGGGTGACAATGGATCCTTGCTTCTCTTAACCCCTGTGCTGTCACAATGCATCCCATGCCCTTTTAGGCCACTTGATGTCACAATGAATTATTTGATTCTTGGCCTCCATGGTGGCATAATAGATCCTTGCTTCTATAGGTCCCCATGATGTCAAGGTTCATCCGTGGTCATTTTGCGCCCCCTGGTGTCAAAAGGGATTATTAGATTGTTAGCCTCCATTGGGTCACAATGGATCCTTGCTTCTCTTAACCCCTGTGGTGTCACAATGCATCCCATGCCCTTTTAGGCCACTTGATGTCACAATGAATCATTTGATTCTTGGCCTCCATGGTGTCATAATGGTTCCTTGTTTCTATTGGTCCCCATGCTGTCACAATTCATCCCTGGCCCTTTTACGCCCCCTGGTGTCAAATGGGATCCTGGGATTATTAGCCTCCATTGGGTCACAATGGATCCTTGCTTCTCTTAACCCCTGTGGTGTCACAATGCATCCCATGCCCTTTTAGGCCACTTGATGTCACAATGAATCATTAGATTCTTGGCCTCCACGGTGGCATAATTGATCCTTGCTTCTATTGGTCCCCGTGCTGTAACAATCCATGCCTGGCCCTTTTTATACCCCCTGGTGCCAAAAGGGATCATTAGATTGTTAGCTTGCATTGGGTCACAATGGTTCCTTGCTTCTCTTAACCTCTGTGGTGTCACAATGCATCCCATGCCCTTTTAGGCCACTTGGTCTTACAATGAACCATTTGATTCTTGGCCTTCATGGTGTCATAATGGTTCCTTGCTTCTATAGGTCCCCATGCTGTCAGAGTTCATCCGTGGTCCTTTTCCGCCCCCTGGTGTCAAAAGGGATTCTTAGATTGTTAGCCTGCATTGGGTCACAATGGTTCCTTGCTTCTCTTAACCCCTGTGGTGTCACAATGCATCCCATGCCCTTTTAGGCCACTTGATGTCACAATGAATCATTTGATTCTTGGCCTCCATGGTGTCGTAATTGTACCAGGTTTTACTTATGCCCCATGCTTTCACAATACATCCCTGCCCCTTTTAGGCCCATTGGTGTCAAAAGGGATCATTAGATCGTTAGCCTGCATTGGGTCACAATGGATCCTTGCTTCTCTTAACCTCTGTGCTGTCACAATGCATCCCATGCCCTTTTAGGCCACATGATGTCACAATGAATTATTTGATTCTTGGCCTCCATGGTGGCATAATAGATCCTTCCTTCTATTGGTCCCCGTGCTGTAACAATTCATCCCTGGACCATTAGGCCCATTGGTGTCACAAGGGATCATTAGATTGTTAGCCTGCATTGGGTCACAATGGTTCCTTGCTTCTCTTAACCTCTGTGGTGTCACAATGCATTCCAAGCCCTTTTAGGCCACTTGGTCTGACAATGAACCATTTGATTCTTGGCCTTCATGGTGTCATAATAGATCCTTGCTTCTATTGGTCCCCGTGCTGTAACAATCCATCCCTGGCCCTTTTAGGCCCATTGGTGTCACAAGGGATCATTAGATTGTTAGCCTGCATTGGGTCACAATGGTTCCTTGCTTCTCTTAACCCCTGTGGTGTCACAATGCATGCCATGCCCATTTAGGCCACTTGATGTCACAATGAATTATTTGATTCTTGGCCTCCATGGTGGCATAATAGATCCTTGCTTCTATTGGTCCCCGTGCTGTAACAATCCATCCCTGGCCCTTTTAGGCCCATTGGTGTCACTAGGGATCATTAGATTGTTAGCCTGCAATGGGTCACAATGGTTCCTTGCTTCTCTTAACCTCTGTGCTGTCACAATGCATTCCAAGCCCTTTTAGGCCACTTGGTCTTACAATGAACCATTTGATTCTTGGCCTTCATGGTGTCATAATGGTTCCTTGCTTCCATAGCTCCCCATGCTGTCAGAGTCCATCCGTGGCCCTTTTGCGCCCCCTGGTGTCAAAAGGGATTATTAGATTGTTAGCCTCCATTGGGTCACAATGGATCCTTGCTTCTCTTAACCCCTGTGCTGTCACAATGCATCCCATGCCCTTTTAGGCCACTTGATGTCACAATGAATCATTTGATTCTTGGCCTCCATGGTGGCATAATTGTACCAGGTTTTACTGGGGCCCCATGCTTTCACAATTCATCCCTGGCCCTTTTAGGCCCATTGGTGTCACAAGGGATCATTAGATTGTTAGCCTGCATTGGGTCACAATGGTTCCTTGCTTCTCTTAACCTCTGTGGTGTCACAATGCATTCCAAGCCCTTTTAGGCCACTTGGTCTTACAATGAACCATTTGATTCTTGGCCTTCATGGTGTCATAATGGTTCCTTGCTTCTATAGGTCCCCATGCTGTCAAGGTTCATCCGTGGTCATTTTGCGCCCCCTGGTGTCAAAAGGGATTCTTAGATTGTTAGCCTACATTGGGTCACAATGGTTCCTTGCTTCTCTTAACCTCTGTGGTGTCACAATGCATCCCATGCCCTTTTAGGCCACTTGATGTCACAATGAATCATTTGATTCTTGGCCTCCAAGGTGGCATAATAGATCCTTGTTTCTATTGGTCCCCGTGTTGTAACAATTCATCCCTGCCCCTTTTAGGCCCATTGGTGTCACAAGGGATCATTAGATTGTTAGCCTGCATTGGGTCAAAATGGTTCCTTGCTTCTCTTAACCTCTGTGCTGTCACAATGCATCCCATGCCCTTTTAGGCCACTTGATGTCACAATGAATCATTTGATTCTTGGCCTCCATGGTGGCATAATAGATCCTTGCTTCTATTGGTCCCCGTGCTGTAACAATCCATCCCTGGCCCTTTTTATACCCCCCGGTGCCACAAGGGATCATTAGATTGTTAGCCTGCATTGGGTCACAATGGTTCCTTGCTTCTCTTAACCTCTGTGCTGTCACAATGCATTCCAAGCCCTTTTAGGCCACTTGGTCTTACAATGAACCATTTGATTCTTGGCCTTCATGGTGTCATAATGGTTCCTTGCTTCTATAGGTCCCCATGCTGTCAGAGTTCATCCGTGGTCCTTTTCCGCCCCCTGGTGTCAAAAGGGATTCTTAGATTGTTAGCCTGCATTGGGTTACAATGGTTCCTTGCTTCTCTTAACCCCTGGGGTGTCACAATGCATCCCATGCCCTTTTAGGCCACTTGATGTCACAATGAATTATTTGATTCTTGGCCTCCATGTTGGCTTGATTGTACCATGTTTTCACTGGGCCCCATGCTTTCACAATACATCCCTGCCCCTTTTAGGCCCATTGGTGTCAAAAGGGATCCTTACATTGTTAGCCTCAATTGGGTGACAATGGATCCTTGCTTCTCTTAACCCCTGTGCTGTCACAATGCATCCCATGCCCTTTTAGGCCACTTGATGTCACAATGAATCATTTGATTCTTGGCCTCCACGGTGGCATAATAGATCCTTGCTTCTATTGGTCCCCGTGCTGTAACAATCCATCCCTGGCCCTTTTTATACCCCCTGGTGCCACAAGGGATCATTAGATTGTTAGCCTGCATAGGGTCACAATGGTTCCTTGCTTCTCTTAACCTCTGTGGTGTCACAATGCACTCCAAGCCCTTTTAGGCCACTTGATGTCACAATGAACCATTTGATTCTTGGCCTTCATGGTGTCATAATGGTTCCTTGCTTCCATAGCTCCCCATGCTGTCAGAGTCCATCCGTGGCCCTTTTGCGCCCCCTGGTGTCACAAGGGATTCTTAGATTGTTACCCTGCATTGGGTAACAATGGTTCCTTGGTTCTCTTAACCCCTGTGGTGTCACAATGCATCCCATGCCCTTTTAGGCCACTTGATGTCACAATGAATCATTTGATTCTTGGCCTCCATGGTGGCTTGATTGTACCATGTTTTCACTGGGCCCCATGCTTTCACAATACATCCCTGCCCCTTTTAGGCCCATTGGTGTCAAAAGGGATTATTAGATTGTTAGCCTCCATTGGGTCACAATGGATCCTTGCTTCTCTTAACCCCTGTGCTGTCACAATGCATCCCATGCCCTTTTAGGCCACTTGATGTCACAATGAATCATTTGATTCTTGGCCTCCATGGGGGCATAATTGTACCAGGTTTTACTGGGGCCCCATGCTTTCACAATTCATCCCTGGCCCTTTTAGGCTCATTGGTGTCACAAGGGATCATTAGATTGTTAGCCTGCATTGGGTCACAATGGTTCCTTGCTTCTCTTAACCTCTGTGCTGTCACAATGCATTCCAAGCCCTTTTGGGCCACTTGGTCTTACAATGAACCATTTGATTCTTGGCCTTCATGGTGTCATAATGGTTCCTTGCTTCTATAGGTCCCCATGCTGTCAAGGTTCATCCGTGGTCATTTTGCGCCCCCTGGTGTCAAAAGGGATTCTTAGATTGTTAGCCTACATTGGGTCACAATGGTTCCTTGCTTCTCTTAACCCCTGTGCTGTCACAATGCATCCCATGCCCTTTTAGACCACTTGATGTCACAATGAATCATTTGATTCTTGGCCTCCATGGTGGCATAATAGATCCTTGCTTCTATTGGTCCCCGTGTTGTAACAATTCATCCCTGCCCCTTTTAGGCCCATTGGTGTCACAAGGGATCATTAGATTGTTAGCCTGCATTGGGTCAAAATGGTTCCTTGCTTCTCTTAACCTCTGTGCTGTCACAATGCATCCCATGCCCTTTTAGGCCACTTGATGTCACAATGAATCATTTGATTCTTGGCCTCCACGGTGGCATAATAGATCCTTGCTTCTATTGGTCCCCGTGCTGTAACAATCCATCCCTGGCCCTTTTTATACCCCCTGGTGCCACAAGGGATCATTAGATGGTTAGCCTGCATTGGGTCACAATGGTTCCTTGCTTCTCTTAACCTCTGTGGTGTCACAATGCATTCCAAGCCCTTTTAGGCCACTTGATGTCACAATGAACCATTTGATTCTTGGCCTTCATGGTGTCATAATGGTTCCTTGCTTCTATAGGTCCCCATGCTGTAAGAGTTCATCCGTGGTCCTTTTGCGCCACCTGGTTTCAAAAGGGATTCTTAGATTGTTAGCCTGCATTGGGTCACAATGGTTCCTTGCTTCTCTTAACCTCTGTGCTGTCACAATGCATTCCAAGCCCTTTTAGGCCACTTGATGTCACAATGAACCATTTTATTCTTGGCCTTCATGGTGTCATAATGGTTCCTTGCTTCTATAGGTCCCCATGCTGTCAGAGTTCATCCGTGGTCCTTTTCCGCCCCCTGGTGTCAAAAGGGATTCTTAGATTGTTAGCCTGCATTGGGTTACAATGGTTCCTTGCTTCTCTTAACCCCTGTGGTGTCACAATGCATCCCATGCCCTTTTAGGCCACTTGATGTCACAATGAATCATTTGATTCTTGGCCTCCATGTTGGCTTGATTGTACCATGTTTTCACTGGGCCCCATGCTTTCACAATACATCCCTGCCCCTTTTAGGCCCATTGGTGTCAAAAGGGATCCTTACATTGTTAGCCTCAATTGGGTGACAATGGATCCTTGCTTCTCTTAACCCCTGTGCTGTCACAATGCATCCCATGCCCTTTTAGGCCACTTGATGTCACAATGAATCATTTGATTCTTGGCCTCCACGGTGGCATAATAGATCCTTGCTTCTATTGGTCCCCGTGCTGTAACAATCCATCCCTGGCCCTTTTTATACCCCCTGGTGCCACAAGGGATCATTAGATTGTTAGCCTGCATAGGGTCACAATGGTTCCTTGCTTCTCTTAACCTCTGTGCTGTCACAATGCATTCCAAGCCCTTTTAGGCCACTTGATGTCACAATGAACCATTTGATTCTTGGCCTTCATGGTGTCATAATGGTTCCTTGCTTCTATAGGTCCCCATGCTGTCAGAGTTCATCCGTGGTCATTTTGCGCCCCCTTGTGCCACAAGGGACTCTTAGATTGTTAGCCTGCATTGGGTCACAATGGTTCCTTGCTTCTCTTAACCCCTGTGGTGTCACAATGCATCCCATGCCCTTTTAGGCCACTTGATGTCACAATGAATCATTTGATTCTTGGCCTCCATGGTGGCGAAATTGTACCAGGTTTTAATTGGGCCCCATGCTTTCACAATACATCCCTGCCCTTTTAGGCCCATTGGTGTCAAAAGGGATCATTTGATTGTTAGCCTCCATTGGGTCACAATGGATCCTTGCTTCTCTTAACCTCTGTGCTGTCACAATGCATCCCATGCCCTTTTAGGCCACTTGATGTCACAATGAATTATTTGATTCTTGGCCTCCACGGTGGCATAATAGATCCTTGCTTCTATTGGTCCCCGTGCTGTAACAATCCATCCCTGGCCCTTTTTATACCCCCTGGTGTCACAAGGGATCATTAGATTGTTAGCCTGCATTGGGTCACAATGGTTCCTTGCTTCTCTTAACCTCTGTGCTGTCACAATGCATTCCAAGCCCTTTTAGGCCACTTGGTCTTACAATGAACCATTTGATTCTTGGCCTTCATGGTGTCATAATGGTTCCTTGCTTCTATAGGTCCCCATGCTGTCAAGGTTCATCCGTGGTCATTTTGCGCCCCCTGGTGTCAAAAGGGATTCTTAGATTGTTAGCCTACATTGGGTCACAATGGTTCCTTGCTTCTCTTAACCTCTGTGCTGTCACAATTCATCCCATGCCCTTTTAGACCACTTGATGTCACAATGAATCATTTGATTCTTGGCCTCCATGGTGGCATAATAGATCCTTGCTTCTATTGGTCCCCGTGTTGTAACAATTCATCCCTGCCCCTTTTAGGCTCATTGGTGTCACAAGGGATCATTAGATTGTTAGCCTGCATTGGGTCAAAATGGTTCCTTGCTTCTCTTAACCTCTGTGGTGTCACAATGCATCCCATGCCCTTTTAGGCCACTTGATGTCACAATGAATCATTTGATTCTTGGCCTCCATGGTGGCATAATAGATCCTTGCTTCTATTGGTCCCCGTGCTGTAACAATCCATCCCTGGCCCTTTTTATACCGCCCGGTGCCACAAGGGATCATTAGATTGTTAGCCTGCATTGGGTCTCAATGGTTCCTTGCTTCTCTTAACCCCTGTGCTGTCACAATGCATTCCAAGCCCTTTTAGGCCACTTGGTCTTACAATGAACCATTTGATTCTTGGCCTTCATGGTGTCATAATGGTTCCTTGCTTCTATAGGTCCCCATGCTGTCAGAGTTCATCCGTGGTCCTTTTCCGCCCCCTGGTGTCAAAAGGGATTCTTAGATTGTTAGCCTGCATTGGGTTACAATGGTTCCTTGCTTCTCTTAACCCCTGTGGTGTCACAATGCATCCCATGCCCTTTTAGGCCACTTGATGTCACAATGAATCATTTGATTCTTGGCCTCCATGTTGGCTTGATTGTACCATGTTTTCACTGGGCCCCATGCTTTCACAATACATCCCTGACCCTTTTAGGCCCATTGGTGTCAAAAGGGATGCTTAGATTGTTAGCCTCAATTGGGTGACAATGGATCCTTGCTTCTCTTAACCCCTGTGCTGTCACAATGCATCCCATGCCCTTTTAGGCCACTTGATGTCACAATGAATCATTTGATTCTTGGCCTCCATGGTGGCATAATAGATCCTTGCTTCTATTGGTCCCCGTGCTGTAACAATCCATCCCTGGCCCTTTTTATACCCCCTGGTGCCACAAGGGATCATTAGATTGTTAGCCTGCATAGGGTCACAATGGTTCCTTGCTTCTCTTAACCTCTGTGGTGTCACAATGCATTCCAAGCCCTTTTAGGCCACTTGATGTCACAATGAACCATTTGATTCTTGGCCTTCATGGTGTCATAATGGTTCCTTGCTTCTATAGGTCCCCATGCTGTCAGAGTTCATCCGTGGTCCTTTTGCGCCACCTGGTTTCAAAAGGGATTCTTAGATTGTTAGCCTGCATTGGGTCACAATGGTTCCTTGCTTCTCTTAACCTCTGTGCTGTCACAATGCATTCCAAGCCCTTTTAGGCCACTTGATGTCACAATGAACCATTTGATTCTTGGCCTTCATGGTGTCATAATGGTTCCTTGCTTCTATAGGTCCCCATGCTGTCAGAGTTCATCCGTGGTCCTTTTCCGCCCCCTGGTGTCAAAAGGGATTCTTAGATTGTTAGCCTGCATTGGGTTACAATGGTTCCTTGCTTCTCTTAACCCCTGTGGTGTCACAATGCATCCCATGCCCTTTTAGGCCACTTGATGTCACAATGAATCATTTGATTCTTGGCCTCCATGTTGGCTTGATTGTACCATGTTTTCACTGGGCCCCATGCTTTCACAATACATCCCTGCCCCTTTTAGGCCCATTGGTGTCAAAAGGGATCCTTACATTGTTAGCCTCAATTGGGTGACAATGGATCCTTGCTTCTCTTAACCCCTGTACTGTCACAATGCATCCCATGCCCTTTTAGGCCACTTGATGTCACAATGAATCATTTGATTCTTGGCCTCCACGGTGGCATAATAGATCCTTGCTTCTATTGGTCCCCGTGCTGTAACAATCCATCCCTGGCCCTTTTTATACCCCCTGGTGCCACAAGGGATCATTAGATTGTTAGCCTGCATAGGGTCACAATGGTTCCTTGCTTCTCTTAACCTCTGTGCTGTCACAATGCATTCCAAGCCCTTTTAGGCCACTTGATGTCACAATGAACCATTTGATTCTTGGCCTTCATGGTGTCATAATGGTTCCTTGCTTCTATAGGTCCCCATGCTGTCAGAGTTCATCCGTGGTCATTTTGCGCCCCCTTGTGCCACAAGGGACTCTTAGATTGTTAGCCTGCATTGGGTCACAATGGTTCCTTGCTTCTCTTAACCCCTGTGGTGTCACAATGCATCCCATGCCCTTTTAGGCCACTTGATGTCACAATGAATCATTTGATTCTTGGCCTCCATGGTGGCGAAATTGTACCAGGTTTTAATTGGGCCCCATGCTTTCACAATACATCCCTGCCCTTTTAGGCCCATTGGTGTCAAAAGGGATCATTTGATTGTTAGCCTCCATTGGGTCACAATGGATCCTTGCTTCTCTTAACCTCTGTGGTGTCACAATGCATCCCATGCCCTTTTAGGCCACTTGATGTCACAATGAATTATTTGATTCTTGGCCTCCACGGTGGCATAATAGATCCTTGCTTCTATTGGTCCCCGTGCTGTAACAATCCATCCCTGGCCCTTTTTATACCCCCTGGTGTCACAAGGGATCATTAGATTGTTAGCCTGCATTGGGTCACAATGGTTCCTTGCTTCTCTTAACCTCTGTGGTGTCACAATGCATTCCAAGCCCTTTTAGGCCACTTGGTCTTACAATGAACCATTTGATTCTTGGCCTTCATGGTGTCATAATGGTTCCTTGCTTCTATAGGTCCCCATGCTGTCAAGGTTCATCCGTGGTCATTTTGCGCCCCCTGGTGTCAAAAGGGATTCTTAGATTGTTAGCCTACATTGGGTCACAATGGTTCCTTGCTTCTCTTAACCTCTGTGCTGTCACAATGCATCCCATGCCCTTTTAGACCACTTGATGTCACAATGAATCATTTGATTCTTGGCCTCCATGGTGGCATAATAGATCCTTGCTTCTATTGGTCCCCGTGTTGTAACAATTCATCCCTGCCCCTTTTAGGCCCATTGGTGTCACAAGGGATCATTAGATTGTTAGCCTGCATTGGGTCAAAATGGTTCCTTGCTTCTCTTAACCTCTGTGGTGTCACAATGCATCCCATGCCCTTTTAGGCCACTTGATGTCACAATGAATCATTTGATTCTTGGCCTCCATGGTGGCATAATAGATCCTTGCTTCTATTGGTCCCCGTGCTGTAACAATCCATCCCTGGCCCTTTTTATACCCCCCGGTGCCACAAGGGATCATTAGATAGTTAGCCTGCATTGGGTCACAATGGTTCCTTGCTTCTCTTAACCCCTGTGCTGTCACAATGCATTCCAAGCCCTTTTAGGCCACTTGGTCTTACAATGAACCATTTGATTCTTGGCCTTCATGGTGTCATAATGGTTCCTTGCTTCTATAGGTCCCCATGCTGTCAGAGTTCATCCGTGGTCCTTTTCCGCCCCCTGGTGTCAAAAGGGATTCTTAGATTGTTAGCCTGCATTGGGTTACAATGGTTCCTTGCTTCTCTTAACCCCTGTGGTGTCACAATGCATCCCATGCCCTTTTAGGCCACTTGATGTCACAATGAATCATTTGATTCTTGGCCTCCATGTTGGCTTGATTGTACCAGGTTTTCACTGGGCCCCATGCTTTCACAATACATCCCTGACCCTTTTAGGCCCATTGGTGTCAAAAGGGATGCTTAGATTGTTAGCCTCAATTGGGTGACAATGGATCCTTGCTTCTCTTAACCCCTGTGCTGTCACAATGCATCCCATGCCCTTTTAGGCCACTTGATGTCACAATGAATCATTTGATTCTTGGCCTCCATGGTGGCATAATAGATCCTTGCTTCTATTGGTCCCCGTGCTGTAACAATCCATCCCTGGCCCTTTTTATACCCCCTGGTGCCACAAGGGATCATTAGATTGTTAGCCTGCATAGGGTCACAATGGTTCCTTGCTTCTCTTAACCTCTGTGGTGTCACAATGCATTCCAAGCCCTTTTAGGCCACTTGATGTCACAATGAACCATTTGATTCTTGGCCTTCATGGTGTCATAATGGTTCCTTGCTTCTATAGGTCCCCATGCTGTCAGAGTTCATCCGTGGTCATTTTGCGCCCCCTTGTGCCACAAGGGACTCTTAGATTGTTAGCCTGCATTGGGTCACAATGGTTCCTTGCTTCTCTTAACCCCTGTGGTGTCACAATGCATCCCATGCCCTTTTAGGCCACTTGATGTCACAATGAATCATTTGATTCTTGGCCTCCATGGTGGCGAAATTGTACCAGGTTTTAATTGGGCCCCATGCTTTCACAATACATCCCTGCCCTTTTAGGCCCATTGGTGTCAAAAGGGATCATTAGATTGTTAGCCTCCATTGGGTCACAATGGATCCTTGCTTCTCTTAACCTCTGTGGTGTCACAATGCATCCCATGCCCTTTTAGGCCACTTGATGTCACAATGAATTATTTGATTCTTGGCCTCCACGGTGGCATAATAGATCCTTGCTTCTATTGGTCCCCGTGCTGTAACAATCCATCCCTGGCCCTTTTTATACCCCCTGGTGTCACAAGGGATCATTAGATTGTTAGCCTGCATTGGGTCACAATGGTTCCTTGCTTCTCTTAACCTCTGTGCTGTCACAATGCATTCCAAGCCCTTTTAGGCCACTTGGTCTTACAATGAACCATTTGATTCTTGGCCTTCATGGTGTCATAATGGTTCCTTGCTTCTATAGGTCCCCATGCTGTCAGAGTTCATCCGTGGTCCTTTTGCGCCACCTGGTTTCAAAAGGGATTCTTAGATTGTTAGCCTGCATTGGGTCACAATGGTTCCTTGCTTCTCTTAACCCCTGTGGTGTCACAATGCATCCCATACCCTTTTAAGCCACTTGATGCCACAATGAATCATTTGATTCTTGGGCTCCATGGTGGCTTGATTGTACCATGTTTTCACTGGGCCCCATGCTTTCACAATACATCCCTGCCCCTTTTAGGCCCATTGGTGTCAAAAGGGATTATTAGATTGTTAGCCTCCATTGGGTCACAATGGATCCTTGCTTCTCTTAACCCCTGTGCTGTCACAATGCATCCCATGCCCTTTTAGGCCACTTGATGACACAATGAATCATTTGATTCTTGGCCTCCATGGTGGCATAATAGATCCTTGCTTCTATTGGTCCCCGTGCTGTAACAATCCATCCCTGGCCCTTTTTATACCCCCTGGTGCCACAAGGGATCATTAGATTGTTAGCCTGCATTGGGTCACAATGGTTCCTTGCTTCTCTTAACCTCTGTGGTGTCACAATGCATTCCAAGCCCTTTTAGGCCACTTGGTCTTACAATGAACCATTTGATTCTTGGCCTTCATGGTGTCATAATAGATCCTTGCTTCTATTGGTCCCCGTGCTTTCACAATCCATCCCTGGCCCTTTTAGGCCCTTTGGTGTCACAAGGGATCATTAGATTGTTAGCCTGCATTGGGTCACAATGGTTCCTTGCTTCTCTTAACCCCTGTGGTGTCACAATGCATCCCATGCCCTTTTAGGCCACTTGATGTCACAATGAATCATTTGATTCTTGGCCTCCATGGTGGCGTAATTGTACCAGGTTTTAATTGGGCCCCATGCTTTCACAATACATCTCTGCCCCTTTTAGGCCCAGTGGTGTCAAAAGGGATCATTAGATTGTTAGCCTGCATTGGGTCACAATGGATCCTTGCTTCTCTTAACGCCTGTGCTGTCACAATGCATCCCATGCCCTTTTAGGCCACTTGATGTCACAATGAATCATTTGATTCTTGGCCTCCACGGTGGCATAATAGATCCGTGCTTCTATTGGTCCCCGTGCTGTAACAATCCATCCCTGGCCCTTTTTATACCCCCTGGTGCCACAAGGGATCATTAGATTGTTAGCCTGCATTGGGTCACAATGGTTCCTTGCTTCTCTTAACCTCTGTGCTGTCACAATGCATCCCATGCCCTTTTAGGCCACTTGATGTCACAATGAATCATTTGATTCTTGGCCTCCATGGTGGCATAATAGATCCTTGCTTCTATTGGTCCCCGTGTTGTAACAATTCATCCCTGCCCCTTTTAGGCCCATTGGTGTCACAAGGGATCATTAGATTGTTAGCCTGCATTGGGTCACAATGGTTCCTTGCTTCTCTTAACCTCTGTGGTGTCACAATGCATCCCATGCCCTTTTAGGCCACTTGATGTCACAATGAATCATTTGATTCTTGGCCTCCATGGTGGCATAATAGATCCTTGCTTCTATTTGTCCCCGTGCTGTAGCAATCCATCCCTGGCCTTTTTTATACCCCCCGGCGCCACAAGGGATCATTAGATTGTTAGCCTGCATTGGGTCACAATGGTTCCTTGCTTCTCTTAACCTCTGTGCGGTCACAATGCATTCCAAGCCCTTTTAGGCCACTTGATGTCACAATGAACCATTTGATTCTTGGCCTTCATGGTGTCATAATGGTTCCTTGCTTCTGTAGGTCCCCATGCTGTCAGAGTTCATCCGTGGTCCTTTTCCGCCCCCTGGTGTCAAAAGGGATTCTTAGATTGTTAGCCTGCATTGGGTTACAATGGTGCCTTGGTTCTCTTAACCCCTGTGGTGTCACAATGCATCCCATGCCCTTTTAGTCCACTTGATGTCACAATGAATCATTTGATTCTTGGCCTCCATGGTGGCTTGATTGTACCATGTTTTCACTGGGCCCCATGCTTTCACAATACATCCCTGACCCTTTTAGGCCCATTGGTGTCAAAAGGGATCATTAGATTGTTAGCCTGCATAGCGTCACAATGGTTCCTTGCTTCTCTTAACCTCTGTGCTGTCACAATGCATTCCAAGCCCTTTTAGGCCACTTGGTCTTACAATGAACCATTTGATTCTTGGCCTTCATGGTGTCATAATAGATCCTTGCTTCTATTGGTCCCCGTGCTGTAACAATCCATCCCTGGCCCTTTTAGGCCCTTTGGTGTCACAAGGGATCATTAGATTGTTAGGCTGCATAGGGTCACAATGGTTCCTTGCTTCTCTTAACCCCTGTGGTGTCGCAATGCATCCCATGCCCTTTTAGGCCACTTGATGTCACAATGAATCATTTGATTCTTGGCCTCCATGGTGGCGTAATTGTACCAGGTTTTAATTGGGCCCCATGCTTTCACAATACATCCCTGCCCCTTTTAGGCCCATTGGTGTCAAAAGGGATCATTAGATTGTTAGCCTCAATTGGGTGACAATGGTTCCTTGCTTCTCTTAACGCCTGTGCTGTCACAATGCATCCCATGCCCTTTTAGGCCACTTGATGTCACAATGAATCATTTGATTCTTGGCCTCCATGGTGGCATAATAGATCCTTGCTTCTATTGGTCCCCGTGTTGTAACAATTCATCCCTGCCCCTTTTAGGCCCATTGGTGTCACAAGGGATCATTAGATTGTTAGCCTGCATTGGGTCACAATGGTTCCTTGCTTCTCTTAACCTCTGTGGTGTCACAATGCATCCCATGCCCTTTTAGGCCACTTGATGTCACAATGAATCATTTGATTCTTGGCCTCCATGGTGGCATAATAGATCCTTGCTTCTATTTGTCCCCGTGCTGTAGCAATCCATCCCTGGCCTTTTTTATACCCCCCGGCGCCACAAGGGATCATTAGATTGTTAGCCTGCATTGGGTCACAATGGTTCCTTGCTTCTCTTAACCTCTGTGCGGTCACAATGCATTCCAAGCCCTTTTAGGCCACTTGATGTCACAATGAACCATTTGATTCTTGGCCTTCATGGTGTCATAATGGTTCCTTGCTTCTGTAGGTCCCCATGCTGTCAGAGTTCATCCGTGGTCCTTTTCCGCCCCCTGGTGTCAAAAGGGATTCTTAGATTGTTAGCCTGCATTGGGTTACAATGGTGCCTTGGTTCTCTTAACCCCTGTGGTGTCACAATGCATCCCATGCCCTTTTAGTCCACTTGATGTCACAATGAATCATTTGATTCTTGGCCTCCATGGTGGCTTGATTGTACCATGTTTTCACTGGGCCCCATGCTTTCACAATACATCCCTGACCCTTTTAGGCCCATTGGTGTCAAAAGGGATCATTAGATTGTTAGCCTGCATAGCGTCACAATGGTTCCTTGCTTCTCTTAACCTCTGTGCTGTCACAATGCATTCCAAGCCCTTTTAGGCCACTTGGTCTTACAATGAACCATTTGATTCTTGGCCTTCATGGTGTCATAATAGATCCTTGCTTCTATTGGTCCCCGTGCTGTAACAATCCATCCCTGGCCCTTTTAGGCCCTTTGGTGTCACAAGGGATCATTAGATTGTTAGGCTGCATAGGGTCACAATGGTTCCTTGCTTCTCTTAACCCCTGTGGTGTCGCAATGCATCCCATGCCCTTTTAGGCCACTTGATGTCACAATGAATCATTTGATTCTTGGCCTCCATGGTGGCGTAATTGTACCAGGTTTTAATTGGGCCCCATGCTTTCACAATACATCCCTGCCCCTTTTAGGCCCATTGGTGTCAAAAGGGATCATTAGATTGTTAGCCTCAATTGGGTGACAATGGTTCCTTGCTTCTCTTAACGCCTGTGCTGTCACAATGCATCCCATGCCCTTTTAGGCCACTTGATGTCACAATGAATCATTTGATTCTTGGCCTCCACGGTGGCATAATAGATCCTTGCTTCTATTGGTCCCCGTGCTGTAACAATCCATCCCTGGCCCTTTTTATACCCCCTGGTGTCACAAGGGATCATTAGATTGTTAGCCTGCATTGGGTCAGAATGGTTCCTTGCTTCTCTTAACCTCTGTGGTGTCACAATGCATTCCAAGCCCTTTTAGGCCACTTGGTCTTACAATGAACCATTTGATTCTTGGCCTTCATGGTGTCATAATGGTTCCTTGCTTCTATAGGTCCCCATGCTGTCAGAGTCCATCCGTGGTCCTTTTGCGCCACCTGGTTTCAAAAGGGATTCTTAGATTGTTAGCCTGCATTGGGTCACAATGGTTCCTTGCTTCTCTTAACCCCTGTGGTGTCACAATGCATCCCATGCCCTTTTAGGCCACTTGATGTCACAATGAATCATTTGATTCTTGGCCTCCATGGTGGCTTGATTGTACCATGTTTTCACTGGGCCCCATGCTTTCACAATACATCCCTGCCCCTTTTAGGCCCATTGGTGTCAAAAGGGATTATTAGATTGTTAGCCTCCATTGGGTCACAATGGTTCCTTGCTTCTCTTAACCCCTGTGCTGTCACAATGCATCCCATGCCCTTTTAGGCCACTTGATGTCACAATGAATCATTTGATTCTTGGCCTCCACGGTGGCATAATAGATCCTTGCTTCTATTGGTCCCCGTGCTGTAACAATCCATCCCTGGCCCTTTTTATACCCCCTGGTGCCACAAGGGATTATTAGATTGTTAGCCTCCATTGGGTCACAATGGTTCCTTGCTTCTCTTAACCTCTGTGGTGTCACAATGCATTCCAAGCCCTTTTAGGCCACTTGGTCTTACAATGAACCATTTGATTCTTGGCCTTCATGGTGTCATAATAGATCTTTGCTTCTATTGGTCCCCGTGCTGCAACAATCCATCCCTGGACCTTTCAGGCCCTTTGGTGTCACAAGGGATCATTAGATTGTTAGCCTGCATAGGGTCACAATGGTTCCTTGCTTCTCTTAACCCCTGTGGTGTCACAATGCATCCCATGCCCTTTTAGGCCACTTGATGTCACAATGAATCATTTGATTCTTGGCCTCCATGGTGGCGTAATTGTACCAGGTTTTAATTGGGCCCCATGCTTTCACAATACATCCCTGCCCCTTTTAGGCCCATTGGTGTCAAAAGGGATCATTAGATTGTTAGCCTCCATTGGGTCACAATGGATCCTTGCTTCTCTTAACGCCTGTGCTGTCACAATGCATCCCATGCCCTTTTAGGCCACTTGATGTCACAATGAATCATTTGATTCTTGGCCTCCACGGTGGCATAATAGATCCTTGCTTCTATTGGTCCCCGTGCTGTAACAATCCATCCCTGGCCCTTTTTATACCCCCTGGTGCCACAAGGGATCATTAGATTGTTAGCCTGCATTGGGTCACAATGGTTCCTTGCTTCTCTTAACCTCAGTGCTGTCACAATGCATTCCAAGCCCTTTTAGGCCACTTGATGTCACAATGAACCATTTGATTCTTGGCCTTCATGGTGTCATAATGGTTCCTTGCTTCTATAGGTCCCCATGCTGTCAGAGTTCATCCGTGGTCCTTTTGCGCCCCCTGGTGTCAAAATGGATTATTAGATTGTTAGCCTGCATTGGGTTACAATGGTGCCTTGCTTCTCTTAACCCCTGTGGTGTCACAATGCATCCCATGCCCTTTTAGGCCACTTGATGTCACAATGAATCATTTGATTCTTGGCCTCCATGGTGGCGTAATTGTACCATGTTTTCATTGGGCCCCATGCTTTCACAATACATCCCTGCTCCTTTAAGGCCAATTGGTGTCAAAAGGGATTATTAGATTGTTAGCCTCCATTGGGTCACAATGGATCCTTGCTTCTCTTAACCCCTGTGCTGTCACAATGCATCCCATGCCCTTTTAGGCCACTTGATGTCACAATGAATCATTTGATTCTTGGCCTCCACGGTGGCATAATAGATCCTTGCTTCTATTGGTCCCCGTGCTGTAACAATCCATCCCTGGCCCTTTTTATACCCCCTGGTGCCACAAGGGATCATTAGATTGTTAGCCTGCATTGGGTCACAATGGTTCCTTGCTTCTCTTAACCTCTGTGATGTCACAATGCATCCCATGCCCTTTTAGGCCACTTGATGTCACAATGAATCATTTGATTCTTGGCCTCCATGGTGGCATAATAGATCCTTGCTTCTATTGGTCCCTGTGCTGTAACAATTCATCCCTGGCCCTTTTAGGCCCATTGGTGTCACAAGGGATCATTAGATTGTTAGCCTGCATTGGGTCACAATGGTTCCTTGCTTCTCTTAACCTCTGTGGTGTCACAATGCATTCCAAGCCCTTTTAGGCCACTTGGTCTTACAATGAACCATTTGATTCTTGGCCTTTAGGGTGTCATAATGGTTCCTTGTTTCTATTGGGCTCCATGCTGTCACAATTCATCCCTGGCCCTTTTACGCCCCCTGGTGTCAAATGGGATCCTGGGATTATTAGCCTCCATTGGGACACAATGGATCCTTGCTTCATCCTAACCCCTGTGCTGTCACAATGCATCCCATGCCCTTTTAGGCCACTTGATGTCACAATGAATCATTTGATTCTTGGCCTCCACGGTGGCATAATAGATCCTTGCTTCTATTGGTCCCCGTGCTGTAACAATCCATCCCTGGCCCTTTTTATACCCAGTGGTGCCACAACGGATCATTAGATGGTTAGCCTGCATTGGGTCACAATGGTTCCTTGCTTCTCTTAACCTCTGTGGTGTCACAATGCATTCCATGCACTTTTAGGCCACTTGATGTCACAATGAATCATTTTATTCTTGGCCTTCATGGTGTCATAATGGTTCCTTGCTTCTATAGGTCCCCATGCTGTCAGAGTTCATCCGTGGTCCTTTTGCGCCCCCTGGTGTCAAAAGGGATTATTAGATTGTTAGCCTACATTGGGTCACAATGGTTCCTTGCTTCTCTTAACCCCTGTGGTGTCACAATGCATCCCATGCCCTTTTAGGCCACTTGATGTCACAATGAATCATTTGATTCTTGGCCTCCATGGTGGCGTAATTGTACCAGGTTTTAATTGGGCCCCATGCTTTCACAATTCATCCCTGCCCCTTTTAGGCCCATTGGTGTCAAAAGGGATCATTAGATTGTTAGCCTCCATTGGGTCACAATGGATCCTTGCTTCTCTTAACGCCTGTGCTTTCACAATGCATCCCATGCCCTTTTAGGCCACTTGATGTCACAATGAATCATTTGATTCTTGGCCTCCACGGTGGCATAATAGATCCTTGATTCTATTGGTCCCCGTGCTGTAACAATCCATCCCTGGCCCTTTTTATACCCCCTGGTGCCACAAGGGATCATTAGATTGTTAGCCTGCATTGGGTCACAATGGTTCCTTGCTTCTCTTAACCTCTGTGCTGTCACAATGCATCCCATGCCCTTTTAGACCACTTGATGTCACAATGAACCATTTGATTCTTGGCGTTCACGGTGTCATAATGGTTCCTTGCTTCTATAGGTCCCCATGCTGTCAAGGTTCATCCGTGGTCATTTTGCGCCCCCTGGTGTCAAAAGGGATTCTTAGATTGTTAGCCTACATTGGGTCACAATGATTCCTTGCTTCTCTTAACCTCTGTGCTGTCACAATGCATCCCATGCCCTTTTAGACCACTTGATGTCACAATGAATCATTTGATTCTTGGCCTCCATGGTGGCATAATAGATCCTTGCTTCTATTGGTCCCCGTGTTGTAACAATTCATCCCTGCCCCTTTTAGGCCCATTGGTGTCACAAGGGATCATTAGATTGTTAGCCTGCATTGGGTCAAAATGGTTCCTTGCTTCTCTTAACCTCTGTGCTGTCACAATGCATCCCATGCCCTTTTAGGCCACTTGATGTCACAATGAATCATTTGATTCTTGGCCTCCATGGTGGCATAATAGATCCTTGCTTCTATTGGTCCCCGTGCTGTAACAATCCATCCCTGGCCCTTTTTATACCCCCCGGTGCCACAAGGGATCATTAGATTGTTAGCCTGCATTGGGTCACAATGGTTCCTTGCTTCTCTTAACCTCTGTGCTGTCACAATGCATTCCAAGCCCTTTTAGGCCACTTGGTCTTACAATGAACCATTTGATTCTTGGCCTTCATGGTGTCATAATGGTTCCTTGCTTCTATAGGTCCCCATGCTGTCAGAGTTCATCCGTGGTCCTTTTCCGCCCCCTGGTGTCAAAAGGGATTCTTAGATTGTTAGCCTGCATTGGGTTACAATGGTTCCTTGCTTCTCTTAACCCCTGGGGTGTCACAATGCATCCCATGCCCTTTTAGGCCACTTGATGTCACAATGAATCATTTGATTCTTGGCCTCCATGTTGGCTTGATTGTACCATGTTTTCACTGGGCCCCATGCTTTCACAATACATCCCTGCCCCTTTTAGGCCCATTGGTGTCAAAAGGGATGCTTAGATTGTTAGCCTCAATTGGGTGACAATGGATCCTTGCTTCTCTTAACCCCTGTGCTGTCACAATGCATCCCATGCCCTTTTAGGCCACTTGATGTCACAATGAATCATTTGATTCTTGGCCTCCACGGTGGCATAATAGATCCTTGCTTCTATTGGTCCCCGTGCTGTAACAATCCATCCCTGGCCCTTTTTATACCCCCTGGTGCCACAAGGGATCCTTAGATTGTTAGCCTGCATAGGGTCACAATGGTTCCTTGCTTCTCTTAACCTCTGTGGTGTCACAATGCATTCCAAGCCCTTTTAGGCCACTTGATGTCACAATGAACCATTTGATTCTTGGCCTTCATGGTGTCATAATGGTTCCTTGCTTCTATAGGTCCCCATGTTGTCAGAGATCATCCGTGGTCATTTTGCGCCCCCTTGTGCCACAAGGGACTCTTAGATTGTTAGCCTGCATTGGGTCACAATGGTTCCTTGCTTCTCTTAACCTCTGTGGTGTCACAATGCATTCCAAGCCCTTTTAGGCCACTTGGTCTTACAATGAACCATTTGATTCTTGGCCTTCATGGTGTCATAATGGTTCCTTGCTTCTATAGGTCCCCATGATGTCAGAGTTCATCCATGGTCCTTTTGCGCCCCCTGGTGTCAAAAGGGATTCTTAGATTGTTAGCCTGCATTGGGTTACAATGGTTCCTTGCTTCTCTTAACCCCTGTGCTGTCACAATGCATCCCATGCCCTTTTAGGCCACTTGATGTCACAATGAATCATTTGATTCTTGGCCTCCATGGTGGCATAATTGTACCAGGTTTTACTGGGGCCCCATGCTTTCACAAATCATCCCTGCCCCTTTTAGGCCCATTGGTGTCACAAGGGATCATTAGATTGTAAGCCTGCATTGGGTCACAATGGTTCCTTGCTTCTCTTAACCTCTGTGGTGTCACAATGCATTCCAAGCCCTTTTAGGCCACTTGGTCTTACAATGAACCATTTGATTCTTGGCCTTCAGGGTGTCATAATGGTTCCTTGTTTCTATTGGGCTCCATGCTGTCACAATTCATCCCTGGCCCTTTTACGCCCCCTGGTGTCAAATGGGATCCTGGGATTATTAGCCTCCATTGGGTCACAATGGATCCTTGCTTCATCCTAACCCCTGTGGTGTCACAATGCATCCCATGCCCTTTTAGGCCACTTGATGTCACAATGAATCATTTGATTCTTGGCCTCCACGGTGGCATAATAGATCCTTGCTTCTATTGGTCCCCGTGCTGTAACAATCCATCCCTGGCCCTTTTTATACCCAGTGGTGCCACAACGGATCATTAGATGGTTAGCCTGCATTGGGTCACAATGGTTCCTTGCTTCTCTTAACCTCTGTGGTGTCACAATGTATTCCATGCCCTTTTAGGCCACTTGATGTCACAATGAATCATTTTATTCTTGGCCTTCATGGTGTCATAATGGTTCCTTGCTTCTATAGGTCCCCATGCTGTCAGAGTTCATCCGTGGTCCTTTTGCGCCCCCTGGTGTCAAAAGGGATTATTAGATTGTTAGCCTACATTGGGTCACAATGGTTCCTTGCTTCTCTTAACCCCTGTGGTGTCACAATGCATCCCATGCCCTTTTAGGCCACTTGATGTCACAATGAATCATTTGATTCTTGGCCTCCATGGTGGCGTAATTGTACCAGGTTTTAATTGGGCCCCAGGCTTTCACAATTCATCACTGCCCCTTTTAGGCCCATTGGTGTCAAAAGGGATCATTAGATTGTTAGCCTCCATTGGGTCACAATGGATCCTTTCTTCTCTTAACGCCTGTGCTGTCACAATGCATCCCATGCCCTTTTAGGCCACTTGATGTCACAATGAATCATTTGATTCTTGGCCTCTACGGTGGCTTAATAGATCCTTGCTTCTATTGGTCCCCGTGCTGTTACAATCCATCCCTGGCCCTTTATATAACCCCCGGTGCCTCAAGGGATCATTAGATTGTTAGCCTGCATTGGGTCACAATGGTTCCTTGCTTCTCTTAACCTCTGTGCTGTCACAATGCATTCCAAGCCCTTTTAGGCCACTTGGTCTTACAATGAACCATTTGATTCTTGGCCTTCATGGTGTCATAATGGTTCCTTGCTTCTATAGGTCCCCATGCTGTCAGAGTTCATCCGTGTTCCTTTTGCGCCACCTGGTTTCAAAAGGGATTCTTAGATTGTTAGCCTGCATTGGGTCACAATGGTTCCTTGCTTCTCTTAACCTCTGTGGTGTCACAATGCATCCCATGCCCTTTTAGGCCACTTGATGTCACAATGAATCATTTGATTCTTGGCCTCCATGGTGGCATAATAGATCCTTGCTTCTATTGGTCCCCGTGCTGTAACAATCCATCCCTGGCCCTTTTTATAGCCAGTGGTG